>NW_006160040.1:11114167-11169637 GCF_000334495.1 Tupaia belangeri chinensis | reverse complement strand
TCCTGCTAACCACAAGATGGCTGCTGTGCCGCATCAACTGATGGTCAACTCTGCTTGCCAGAACTGCCTTCCGGAGACTGTATTCCATGGAGACTCACCTACAGTTGCGGAACTGCACGAGACCCACACTTGATCCAACCTTGAATGGAATCTATTTTCCCTATTGTTAAAAACTTTGGACTCGTGACCCCTCTCCCTCTACTCGCAGGTATCGCATTTTCAATGACCCCTCTGGAGGATAGCTGTCTATAGCAGAGATAGAGTAATTGGGAGAGGGGGAAAGGGCTGAGGGTCAAACATAGGATAAAAAACATATTTATAGGTATGAAAGTAGAAATGGAACAGTATTGGTGACGACATGCTTGATTGAGACACTATGCAGTTTATCCTAGATGGGAAACTACACTTGGTGTGTTGTGATGATACTCAGGGAACGAGTGTTAGGCAATATAATTTAATATAAAAAAATAATAATAGCAGGAGGAAAAAAAACAATTGAATGGGGGGGGGCGGAAGCCATTGAGGGCAATCATGAATGTCAGGGACAATGAAGGAGGAAGATGGGACATGGCAGAGGGTGGGGATGGGGAATCTAGGGTGGCAAAACAAAAGGCAAGGTATGCAGGACACAAAAATTGGGAAATCATTTGCTGAGAACATATATGTTGATGTGCTCGATTGAGCCAATGCACAGTGTATTTTGGATGGAAAATTCATATGTGTGTTGTGATGAGAAAAAAAAATTTATAATAAAGAAAATATAATGTTAAGAAAAAAAAAAAGATAAGAAATGATGCATTGTTATAGGGCACTTACTGCGATGGAGCTTACAAGTCTGGAAGTGGCTGTGGGTATGTCAGTGAGTGATAGACGAGTGAATGTGAAGATCTAGGACATCACCATACACTACTTTAGACTTTATAAACACTGTAACTTAGGCTACACTAAATTTGTAATCAGCCAACTTATAGTAACTTTTTTACTTTATAAGTATGTATATATGTGTGTGTATATATATTATATATATATTTAACTTTATGACTCATAATAACACGTTAAACAAAAATACATTGTATAGCTGTTCAAAAATATTTTCCTCCTCCTCCCCTTTTTATTTTATTTTAGTTTACCAGAGGATGAGTGTGTGTGTGTGTTTGCCAGAGAGACAGATAGTGAGAAAGCACTTTCCCTGCCATTGGGCATGGTCACACTGCAATATTCTTTCCTGTACTTCCCCCTCCTCTTGGGAATTTGGGGCATACAAGGTCCACACGCCCACTATGTTCTTTATAAAAACAAAATTATTTAATTTTATTATTATTATTACTATTTGATCAAGTGAGACAGAGAGAGTGAGAGAGTGAGAGATAGAGGGGAAGTGAGAAAGCAAGCTGCCAGGTCCAGGACTTGAACTGTGGTCAGCCAGGAGGGAGTCCATGCTTCAGCTGTCAGGCCACCTGCCACCCCCCACCTAGCATGTTTTTCAATCTGCTATTCTGTAACTTGAGCCACATGGTCAGTCATGTGGGATCCAGCTGCCCTAACCACCAGACCATGGGCTGGCTCACATATTTTCTTTCTTTATATCATTATTGTGTAAACATTTTTCTATTTTTAAAATATTTTATTTTACCTTTTAAAACTCTATTTATTACTTCTATGAGAGAGAAAGAGAAAGATACCCCCAATAGAGTCTTCATGCTATGATCTGCTGTAGCTTAGTCAGCCAGTATCATGAGCATGTGTACGTGTGTCCAGGGTGTACAAGGACACCTCAGAGTGCTAATCTGTGCCCACTGATATGGCTTTGGCACTGTGAAGCATTATGCTATTACTGTGCTACTACAGCCAGCCATACTTCTTAAACTGTTTGTTCCAACTAAGACGCAAGGGCCAGCAGGTGGCATGGTGGTTAAGGTGCTAGACTCCCACATGGCCAACCATGGTTTGAATGCTGGACCCTGTGGCAAAGAAATCATGCCGGGCCCATGTGCATGCATGCCCAAAATCCCAAGAGGAGACTGGAGACTGGAGGAGAAGGAACTGTGGTGTGGCCATGCCCCCAGAGGGGTAATTTCTTACTTTTTCTTTCACTCTCTCTCTCTGGTGAGTGCACTCAACCTGTGGCAAAAATCTGGAGGTGGGGGGAGGCTGTGACACAGACACAAACTTACACAAAGCCTGGGCTTACACAGGTCAGGATCATCAATATTGCTGTCTTCTGCCTCTGTATCTTATCTCATTGAAAGGGCCATGTTGAGCAAAACAGCAGTAGATTAAATCAGGCACAAAACAAAATGATGAAAATGATGAAGAGATGCAGTAAACCCTAGATGTATGAGACTTCTGCAGGCAAAATGCTGCATAGTGTTTTACAGTAAACCTAAAAATAAGAAGTATAAGCATACCTTGGAAAGTAGTCACCCTTTTTTTTCCCCCAGTGCATATAAAGCTTGTGTTTACCCTATACTGTAGTCTATCATTATGTCTAAAGTACACATTTTAAATGAAAACTATTTTATTACTAAAAGTGCTAAAAAATCACCAGAGCATTCAGCAAGTCATAAGCATTTTGCTGATGGAGAGACTTGCCTTGATGTTTATGGTGCTTAATTTATCAGGGTAGTAGTTGCCGAAGGGGTCGCCTTGGCAATTTCCTCAAGTACGACAACAATGAAGTTTGTCACATCAATGGAATCTTCCTTTTGTGAAAGATGTTTCTGTAGCATGCCATACTGTGTGACAACACTTTACTTGCAGTAGGACTTTTTTCAAAATTGAAATCAATTCTCTCAGACTCTGCCACTGATTTATCAACTATTCTAAACCTCTGTTGTCATGTCAACGTTGTTCACAGCCTCCTCACCAGAAGCAGATTCCATCTCAAGAAATCTCTCTGCTCATTCGTACGAAACAATTCTTCATCTGTTAATGTTTTATCTTGAGTGGAGCAATTCAGTCACATCTTCAGGTTATACTTCCTTAACGAAAATGAAACTTGTAAAACTGTTTTAGTGATGAAAGTAGGCTATTAATAGAGCAAATATACAGAATTCTGGGTACCATATACAAGAGACTACTTTATTCTGACTAAAATATGACTCATATAATATTATTTCCCTCCAAAATAAAATGAGACATTATGTAGTCCTATATTAGTGATGATAAATTGCTTTTTTTATATTGATTTTTAGTATCATTTTAGTTCACTCAACCTTTTCATTCATTGTTCATTGAACATTTATTGAGCAGAAATTTTGTGTCAGGCCTTTACTAGCAATATTGATACCTGAGTGTACAAAAATGACATAAATTCCTTTATTCTATTAGAGGAAGACAATAAATAACATTATTAATTCTAGTTTTCTCACCATTTCTACCACATTTGCAGTAGTTGCTTCCACTGAAGTCTTGAACCCCTCAAAATGACAGATTTAGAGTTAGCTTTTTCCAAACCCATGCTAATATTTTCGCTTCCTTCTATCACCCCCAAACCCCAAGAGGAGACTGGAGACTGGAGGAGAAGGAACTGTGGTGTGGCCATGCCCCCAGAGGGGTAATTTCTTACTTTTTCTTTCACTCTCTCTCTCTGGTGAGTGCACTCAACCTGTGGCAAAAATCTGGAGGTGGGGGGAGGCTGTGACACAGACACAAACTTACACAAAGCCTGGGCTTACACAGGTCAGGATCATCAATATTGCTGTCTTCTGCCTCTGTATCTTATCTCATTGAAAGGGCCATGTTGAGCAAAACAGCAGTAGATTAAATCAGGCACAAAACAAAATGATGAAAATGATGAAGAGATGCAGTAAACCCTAGATGTATGAGACTTCTGCAGGCAAAATGCTGCATAGTGTTTTACAGTAAACCTAAAAATAAGAAGTATAAGCATACCTTGGAAAGTAGTCACCCTTTTTTTTCCCCCAGTGCATATAAAGCTTGTGTTTACCCTATACTGTAGTCTATCATTATGTCTAAAGTACACATTTTAAATGAAAACTATTTTATTACTAAAAGTGCTAAAAAATCACCAGAGCATTCAGCAAGTCATAAGCATTTTGCTGATGGAGAGACTTGCCTTGATGTTTATGGTGCTTAATTTATCAGGGTAGTAGTTGCCGAAGGGGTCGCCTTGGCAATTTCCTCAAGTACGACAACAATGAAGTTTGTCACATCAATGGAATCTTCCTTTTGTGAAAGATGTTTCTGTAGCATGCCATACTGTGTGACAACACTTTACTTGCAGTAGGACTTTTTTCAAAATTGAAATCAATTCTCTCAGACTCTGCCACTGATTTATCAACTATTCTAAACCTCTGTTGTCATGTCAACGTTGTTCACAGCCTCCTCACCAGAAGCAGATTCCATCTCAAGAAATCTCTCTGCTCATTCGTACGAAACAATTCTTCATCTGTTAATGTTTTATCTTGAGTGGAGCAATTCAGTCACATCTTCAGGTTATACTTCCTTAACGAAAATGAAACTTGTAAAACTGTTTTAGTGATGAAAGTAGGCTATTAATAGAGCAAATATACAGAATTCTGGGTACCATATACAAGAGACTACTTTATTCTGACTAAAATATGACTCATATAATATTATTTCCCTCCAAAATAAAATGAGACATTATGTAGTCCTATATTAGTGATGATAAATTGCTTTTTTTATATTGATTTTTAGTATCATTTTAGTTCACTCAACCTTTTCATTCATTGTTCATTGAACATTTATTGAGCAGAAATTTTGTGTCAGGCCTTTACTAGCAATATTGATACCTGAGTGTACAAAAATGACATAAATTCCTTTATTCTATTAGAGGAAGACAATAAATAACATTATTAATTCTAGTTTTCTCACCATTTCTACCACATTTGCAGTAGTTGCTTCCACTGAAGTCTTGAACCCCTCAAAATGACAGATTTAGAGTTAGCTTTTTCCAAACCCATGCTAATATTTTCGCTTCCTTCTATCAACCACAAAGGTTCTTAAAGGTCAATAGAATGGTGAATCCCTTATGGAAAGTTTTCAACTTACTCTGTTTAGAGTCATTAGAGTGTTTACTATCTATGGCACCCATAGCCTCACAAAATATGTTTCTTAAATATTAAGACTTGGAAGTCAAGATTATTCTTTGATCCCTGGATTGCATAATGGAAGTTCCATTAGTAGTCATGAAAACAACATTCACCTCCTGGGATACCTCCATCACTCTTGGATGACCAGGTGCATTGCCAATGAGCAGTCACATTTTCAAAGATTTTCTTTTTGTGACCATTAGTTCTCAATACTGGGCTTAAGATATTCAGTAAACCATTCTATGAACAGACACACTGTCATCTAGGCTTTATTATTCCATTGGGAGAACACAAACATAATTCATTTTCTAAAGAGAGGTTTTTGCTATAGGGCACATGTGCTCGCTGGAGACACAGAGAGAGACAGAAAGTGAGAAATCATCCTCTAAGAGGGAATGGCTATGCCTCGATCCCTTTTCACTCTCCTCTCAATATCTTGAGCATGGATGCACATGTGCCAGCGTGAGTTTAAGCTCCCAGATTTGGGATTCAAACTGAAGTCGACTACATGGGAGTCCAGCAATAAAGCCAATATGGTATGTGCTTGTCCCACAAACATAATTCTTAAGAGTCTTAGAATTTTCAGAATGGTAAATGAGCACTGATTTCAGTGTAAAGCCACCAGCTGTATTAGCCACTGACAAGAAATTCAGTCTATTCTCTGAAGCTTTGAAGCCAAATATTGACTTCTCCCCTATAGCTATAAAAATTCTAGATGGCATTTTCTTTTAATATAAGGCCAATTCCCTTATATTGAAAATACGTTGTTCAACTCTTTATCAATGATCTTAGCCAGACCTGCCAGGTAACTTGCTGCAGCTTCTGCATCAACACTTATGATCTCACTTTGCAGTTTAATGTAGTATAGATACTTTCTTTTTTTAAATTTTGTAAACCAACCTCTGCCAAATTCCAGCTTTTTTCCGAAGCTTTTTCACTTCTCTCAGCTTACATTGAATTGAAGAGAATTAGAGACTTGCCAAGTGTTAGACATGTTGTACCTGGTTGGAGTTTTCTATTCAGATCACAAAAATGTTCTCCATATCAACAATAAGGCTCTTCCTCCGTAGCCTATGTGTGATCACTGGAGCGGATTTTCCATCCAGTATACACGTTTCCCCCTTGATTTCCTCCCTCTCACCCTCTGCCAACTCCCCCCTTGCTCCCACAATGTCTCTGGTACATATAGTTGTTTTCCTTGTCATTTTTTTTTTCACATTTTATTGTTTCACTGAAGATCTTAATTAATTTAAAGACTTTCAATAACAAGCACAGCTGACATATACATATTTAAGAATGCGTGTCTGACTTTAGGCATAAACCTCAGTGAGTAGTGAACATACTATAAAGTAGCACCTCGCTGGGGCTATATAGCTTACTGCAGTCATTAAATAGGTATTAATAGGTATTTTAATGCATTTTTTAATTTCAAAGAAAACAGTTTTAGTTTTAATAGATCAAAATTTAAAAAATTAAGAAAAAAATTCTTAAAACTTAAAGCCAGGCAAAAGGTTAGGATTCAATTCAAGTAGTAGGTAGAAAAACCTGTCAACAGTTCAAGAGGAGACAAAAATCCTTAAATATTGAAATCAAAGTATCGAAAATCAGTGATGTTTCAGTATAAAGTAAACAAATTCTGTTTCACTAGTTCAGACTCACGTAATTAATCTCTCTTCTATTGAATTTGCAGTGTTACTGTGGTCTGATCTCCCCATTTAAACTCTGGAAGTTAACATTCAACTCCAGATTTGTTCCTACCATTAGGCTGGGCATTTTCTTGGTTGTTTCTTGTACTCTTACTTCTATGTGTCTGACTTTAGTATTCCTGGTATAGCACTCCTTTCAGCACTTTTTGAAGAGCTGGTTTGGTGTTGGTAAATTCTTTCAGGTTTTGTTTATCAGAGAATTTTTTTTCTTTTTTTCCCCCTCCCATATGAAAGATAATCTTGCTGGGTATAGTATTCTTGGTTGAAATGTGTTTTTCACTTAACATTTCAAATATATTTTCCCATTCTTTCCTTGCTCACATTGTTTCCAATGAGAGGTCTGATGTTAACCTTATGGAATATCCTTTGAAAGTAACTTGACATTTCTCTCTCGCCAATTTTAGTATCTTGTCACTTTTTGTGGTTTTGGTCAATCTGGCTATGATGCGTCTTGGGGGAAGATCTTCTTGGGTCACTTCTATGTGGGGTCTTTTGTATTTCTTGGGTCTAAATATTTGAGTGCCTCTCTAGGTGTGGAAAGTTTCCTTTCAAGATTTCATGGGGAGATCAGACCACAGTAACACTGCAAATTCAATAGAAGAGAGATTAATTACGTGAGTCTGAACTAGTGAAACAGAATTTGTATTATCAATACCCTTATTAGTTTCTTCGATTCTGGGATACCGATGATCTGGATATTTGGACATCTAATGGTATCTAGTATTATTCTTACATTATTCTTTCTTTTTCTTTTGAGTATATATTTTTTATTTAAATTTATTTATTTACATTAATTTTTTTAAAAATTAAAAACTTTTTTCAATTTTTTTATACATTCAATCACATTATTTAGCTTACAAAGTGAACACTTCAATATGTGAACATTTCTTTCCAATGTAGTTGATCAAATTATCAACACCACACCTCCCCGTCCCATCAATTTTCTGCCTCCGTATCCCTTAAATTTTTTTACCTCAGACATTTTGGTGAATTTTTTTAGGTCAGAAGTTCTATCTTCTACATCTGAGATTTGATCCTCTGCATGATCTAATCTGCTTTTGATACTTTTAATGAAAGTTTTGATTTCCTGTATTAAAGCCTTTATCTCTAACAATTTTGTTTAATTCTTTTCTATGATGCGTATCCTTCAGATCATAAGTTCTTCGCCTTTTGGAACTCAGTGTCTCTTTTCTTCTGCATCTTCTGGAGTTTACTATCACTTTTCTCTTGTATATCTGTTAGCTTTGTCACTATGAATATTTTACATTCTTTATCTGACATTTCCATGAGTTCCCTTGTATTCTTTATGGAGGAAGAGGAGTTACTCTTTTCTTTGTCTCTCATATTTCTTGTACCCCTGTGTTTGTTTCTGGTCATCTGATGGATTATATGTATATTTCTATTTCTTTGAAGTTAAATCTGAGCAATCAGAGGAATGCAGAAGGAGGTGACCTGCAGTTTGTAAACAGTACTGTTTTTCTCCCTTTGCATAACTGATTCAACAAAAATTGAGAATTAATCTGACCCTAAAAGGATTCAGATATTTGGCTATTGAGTACCTAGACCTACCTAGAAAATCAGTGTATGGAGGTTGAGCAGAAAAGTGATAAAGGTAAAAATAAAAGGAAAAGAAAAAGAAAAAAAAAAAGAAGAAGAGAAAATACAAGATAAAAACAGTAAGAAAAAGAGAAGAAAAAAAATTGTTGAAAAATGAAAGAGTCTTTGGTGGTTGAAATCCCTGAATGATGCCACATACAACTCAAATATAGATAGATGGCTGCTGATTGGTTTATCTTGGCTCCTGGCTAGACTGGGGAGCAGGAGGGTGAAGTCTGGTCAGAGGGTCTTTGGTGGTCGAAATCCTAATCTCAGCTTTTGACATGCCTTCCTCATTCAGCTTGATCATTTCTAGTTTCTCACTTATATTGAGAGTTGTACAACTCTTCATTTGAACACTTGGTATTGTAGGGCTATTAACTGGCTCAAATTCAATATTGTTTTGTCTCAAAAATAGGGAGGCCTGAGGGGAGGGAGAGAAATGGGGGAATGGCTGTTCTTTGATTAGTCAGAACACACATTTATTAAGTTTCCCATCTTATATGCGTGTAACTCCCCCACCCAAAACCGTTTTAATAGTAACATCAAAGATCAACAATCACTGGTCATCCAAACAGATATAATAATGATGGAAAAGTTTTAAATATTGCAAGGACTGCCGATAGGCGACACAGAGAAAATGTATGCTGTTGGAATAAAGGTGTCAATGGACTTGCTTGACCCAAGGTTGCCACAAACCTTCATTTGTAAAAGTTACAATATTTGTAATGGGCAATTACAGCAAAGCACAATTTAAGGAGGTATACCTGTATTTCAGCCTCCAGCTTCATCAGAAAGCAAAACTTCTGCTCTTCAAGAGGCACTATTAAGAGAATGAAAGGCAAATATGGACTGATAAGACATTCTTATAAATTATTTATCTGATAATAAACAATTTGTATCCAGGATATATAAAGAATTACCACAATCCAATAATAACAAACAAAAATAAAAATAGGTAAATATTTTGAAAAGATATCTCATCAAGATTTATGGTTAGAAATAAGCACATGAAGTCATAAACACTCCCCTCCTCCCCACACGCAATCACAAAAAAACTTTTATGTGCTTATTTTTAGTAAAAAATGAAATTAAGACCATGAGATGCCACTTTTTACCAAAGACCTGTAATTTAAGGAACCGTTTATACCAAGTTTTGTGAGAATGTAGAGTCACCTGAATTGTTATAAATTATAAACTGCTGTTGGAAATGCGGGATGAGAGAACCATTTTAAAAAAAAGGTTTCTTAAAAAATTTAATTCTGTATATAATATATCACTTAGCCAATCTACTTTAGGAATTTTATACAAGAGAAATGGAAGCACATGTCTACACAGTGATTATGTGACAATGTTCATAGCAACTTTATTGGTAATCTTTTAAACCTGAAATAGCTTAAAAGTTCATTTATAAGTGAGTGAATAAATCAATTATAATATATCTACATGTAATACTACTACTCAGCCATAAAAAATAATGGATCTTTAATATTGGCAACAATGTTGGTGACATTTTATAAATGTGTATTTATTTCATGAGAGCTAGAGTCTGAAAGAGATAGAAAGAGAGAAAGGGTGGGGGAGAGAGAAGGACAAGTACCCTCAATAAGTTCTCATGCTGTGACTACCTCCTACCCCAGTCCTTCCATCCTGGAAGGGTTATGAATGCATGCAACCAAGGTATTCAGGTGGACCTGGGACCCAGCCTGTAATCTTCTATATGATTCCATCATTGCTGGGCTGTGCATTACTTTTCTACCACCTAGGCAGTCCAACATTGGTGAAATTTAAAAGAATTATAATGAATAAAGTAAGTCAGATAAAAAAGAAGACATGCCATATAATGATATCAGAGTAACAGAAATGATCACTGATTACCTAGTGATGGAACCCAGGGAGGGACTAGAGGAAGGAGTTACAAAGGGGCAATAGTATACTTATTTGGGGTGATGAATATATTGATGACTTTCCTGGTACATATAGATGTCAAAACTTATTAAATTGTCTACTTTAAACATGTGGAGTTTATTGTATGTCAATTATATCTCAAGGCGATTACAAACAATAAAAAGCTCTTAACTGAGTGAAGGGCTGGGGAGAAGCAAAATTGGGGAGTTGTTGCTCAATGCATATAAAGTTTGAGTAGCGAAGATGAACAAGGTGTTGAGATCTGTATAACAGCATGGTATTGTACATTTAGATTTTATTAACCATATAGACCTCATGTTAACTGTTCTTGTCATCAATCCACCCCCCCCCCAACCCCGCCACCACACACGGTCACAAACTTTTGTAAGTAGTGGATATGTTTATTGCATTGACTGAGGTGATTATATCATGAGTGTATACATGTATCTGAATTCATTAAGTTGTATAAAATACATATAAGAAGGCTGAGAAGAGTTCAGCAATCAGAGCAGAGAGTTGTGAGCCAGGTCTATTGGTGGTGCAATCAGAGCAGATACACGTATGTCAACTAATTAGCCATCATTTATCATCCTTATCAAGTATTATATACCACACATAATGTATTGTATTGTAAGACTGGTAGCTCAGTGGGTTTGTTTCCACCAGCACCACCACATACACATGAGTGACATGTTACATTACAAGTAGCAACCTCGTCAGTACTGAATAGGTATTCCTTAACTTCAGTGTAATTTACATGGTATATGTGGTCCTTGTTGAATGAAGGTTATGTGGTACACTACTGTGTAGGGGCTGCTTTCACCATTGATTAACTTTGCTTTTTCTAGACTCATATAAATGGAATAATTTAATATATATTCTTTGTATCTTGTTTTTTTTTGGGGGGGGGAGATCAAGAAAGGGCCCATCATTGTGTCTGTGAGATTATTCAAATTGTTATATTTAGTATTCTTCTATGTTTTCAAAAAAGCTATGTGGTATTCCATTGAATATGTATATGGGGATTTATCTTCTCTCTTGTTGACGATCATGTAGTCTGTTTCCAGATTTTGGATGCCATAAATAAAATTTCTACAAAAATTCTGGTGCATGCATTTTGGTAGACATATACACATATTTCTCTACAGTGAATTATACTTTTCAGTATAAATAAATTTTGACAATTTTATTTCAAATTCTATTTATCATTTTTACCACTGCATAATTATCATTCTCTCTTTCTTCCTTTGGAACTTCCATTATTTTTAAGAGATACTTTTGCTATAGGGTGTGTGCACTTTCCAGAGAGACAGAGATGGAGAAATAGAAAGTAAGGAATCATCCCCTAGGGAAATGGCCACCCTACAATTTCTTCTCCCTTCTCTTCTAGGGATTTTGGGCACATAGGCACATGTACCTGGTGTGTTTCAAACTGCTGGGTCTGGGACTCAAGTCGTGGTTGACTACATGGGGTCCAGCAACATAACCATTACACCATCTGCTGGTCCCTCTTCCTTTGGAACACCTATTGCAATGACGTAGGAATTATGCCTTTCCCCCACATCCTGTATTGTTTTCTTTCTTCTGCTTTTTATTTCTTTGCCCATTTGTACTGCTTTCTGGAGAAATTCTAGACTTGAATTTTTGGATCTCTAATTAAAATCTTCAACTGAGTAAAATCTGCAACTTAGCCTGTATCTATCAAAATTTTATTTCACTTACCTGAATTTCCAGGTATTTTTTTCTCATTTTTCCACCAAAGCTTGTGCTTTTACGTATTTTTAAAATGAGTATAATATCCTCTTGATTTTCTATTAGCTTTTTAAATCTAATTTGGTTTCTACATTAATATTTTCCTTCTGATTTCTTTGTGTTTTTTTGGAGAGGTTTTCACTATAGGGTGTGTGCGCTCGCCAGACAGACAGAGAGAGAGAAAGCGAGAAATCACCCCCCCCGGGGGGATGGTCATGCTGCAGTCCCTTCTCTTCCATTCTCCTCTCGGGATCTTGGGCATGCACGCACACGTGGCCGGCGTGAGTTTAAGCCACCAGGTCCAGGACTCGAACTGTGGTCAACTACGTGGGAGTCCAGCGACATAGCCATTACACTAACTCCTGGTCCCTCTGATTTCTTTTTTTCTATTTAAGATTTATTTATCTGTTTCATGTTCCTTCTCTTCAAATGTCTACAGATTCTTGGTTACTCATATTTTTAGATTAGTATCTTTACTGATCAGAATTATTGGCCAGAATACATTTTATCTATCCAAGTGAGTTTTGTTTTTTTTTTTTTTTTTTACCCGTACAACAGCAAATGTGAATGTAGAATTGGGCTGCAATAGCCCTAGCTTTTGGACTGGTTGAGTGTGTGTGTGTGTGTGTGTGTGTGTGTGTATGTTGAGGAACAAAGTGGGAGCATAAACAGAGTATAAAATTGCCTTGACTTGAGTAGAGACTCTAAGTTTCTGGTAATAATCATAAGCTACCGAGGGACACTTATTTTTACTCCGGCTCCACTGTCCATTCTGTTGATATCTAATTGCAGAATTTCCAGTTTGGAAGCTGTTTCCAGTTTGGATCTGTTCCTTGATTATATCCGCAGGGTAGAACCAGGAGTCAACTGCTCTGTTCAGCTAATTAACTGGCAGACTGCCCACTCCTTTCATAGTCCCTCTGCTTTAATCATGCATGAGGCTGTTCTTGGTTTCGTTACCCGCTTTCTCTTACAGGAGAGCCTCTTACATTTCTGTGTGATACTGCTCTTTGCTCACCTCTTAGGTTTTCTTGTCCTGTTGTCATCTGCTTTATCTTTCTAGATAGTTGATTATTCTGGTCAATTAGTGATAACTTTCCAGACTTTCAGCACCGAAAGATACTTGTTTGTATAATTTCAGTGGAGTTTGGGGTTGAGGAGAAATAAATGCTTGAGCCCCGTTAGTCATCCTGAATCAGCTATTTTTTCATATGTTATTTCCAATATTATTACTTATAATTTAACCTCAGAGAGATAAATAACATACCAAACTTCATATCATTGATATGTGCAAGAGTCTGACTGATTTTAAAATAGGAATTCTCTTCAGTACCCCCACCCTTTTTGAAAACAGAAAAACAAGTGCACAAAAAAGCAGGTCAATGTGGTGTATGTTTGGAATTTTAAATGTTATTTATTGTATCATTTCAATAGCTTTGGGTTTAATGCTGGGCTTATGCTTGAATAACAAATAATTGCAGATAATGGATCTGACAGCATAAGTGAACTAGTATACTCAACAGTGGTTTCATCATTAGAGGGAAATGCTAATTTAAAGATCCACATTCCATTCTTTAAGCCCATTTCACATTATTGTAATAATATAAACAATTCATTTCCCATTACATAGAATTTAAAAATGTAGCTCCATCTTTGGATAGAGATGGAAGTGGTATAGAGGGCTATGTGTTAACCCCTTTTTGTTTATGTTAAAAATTTAAACAGAAAACTTTTCTGTTTAAAATGTTAAAGTTAGGATATTCAAAATAACAATCATTAATGTATAAGTATTAGAAGTATATAGAAATTTGTCCATGTGGAATAACATTTTTTAGGCTAGTAATTTTTTAAACATTACAGTAATTAGAATAACTGCTAGATTTATTTAAGCTTTTATATTCTTAAGTTGTTCTTTGAGCAAAAGACCCTACGTGTGGAAAAACTAATCACATCAAAAATAAATTTGTTTTAGGATGGTTATTCAAGTAGTAAAATTTTGATTTTTGTTAGAATATTAACATTATAGTAGACTTCATTGTATAGTGCACTGATGTGATAATAAAAAATAGCTTTGGTTGGTTACCTTAATTTAACTTGAACAAAGAACAAAGAAGTTAATGAACTTTTCATTAGGGAAGCTGAAATCTACCTTTACAAAGGACACAGATTATAGGAGGGCAATGCCACTACAACGGATTGGAGCTTGGATAAGCCATATAGCTCGTAATGTCAGTTTCTAATGCTCACCAAGAATGGCGGCAATTGCAAGGGGTGTGCTCGCTGACAATGAGACATTGAACATTGCAGAATCCAGCTTTTTTTCTTTGTGCTAAAGCTGGACTCTGAGTTAAGTCCTTTTTTATTTTCCTTCTGAATTTGATGTGATGGCATTATTGAACAAGACATTTTTCCATGATAATTTAAGCAGTTATTAATAAAACATATCCCATTATACAATAATTGAATACATTTAATTAAAGTTGATACAATGACAATAATAGAAAATGGCAAGACTTTCCCTTGATGAGTCAGAAATGAGTGATGGAAATCAATATGGACTATGCCAAAAAGGGAAATAAATTCAGGAGGTGAGCTTGATGATTCTCCTTAGTAGCTTTTGGTTTCCTTATAATACAATTTTAGTAGGGCCTGCTAAATTATGCATCCTTCTCTTAATGAGCAGTGACATCATCTCAGTATGTCACCATCTTTTCCATCGTTTGCCTCGTCTTGATGTAGATTAGCAAATCTCTGACTTCCTTTTCTCTCTTGGTTCTTCTAGAAAAATTCTGAAGATGTCTTTTTTTTTATTTTTAATTCAAAGAAGCAAATAACTTTCCAAGTCATCCACTATCTAGAAGAAATTATTTTTGCACAAAGGTCAATAAAGTGTATCTGGAAACAATTAATGAGGACACATTATTAAATTATCTATTCCTGATGATTATTCTATTAGCTGGAAAATGATTGTGGTAATTATAAGAAGAGCAGATATATGAGCTCATAACAATTGTGTGGATTTAAATTTTCACTCATGGTCTCTCTCATAAAAAATTCCAAATGATGATTGAGTATGTTTCATTTTCTATGTTATTAGCATTTAGCAACTGTTTTGCATAGATATTGAGAAATCAAAATTGACTCACAGTTCAGGAAGGTTGAATCCTTTAAAGTACACAATGATGACCCATATAATGAGTTCTTGGAGATTTGATGTTAAATGGACATTGCTATTAACTCTGAAACAAGGAAGATGAACTTAGAAAAGAAGAAATATGCTATGTTGGGAAATAGATAAAAGGCAAGGAGTTAGTCCACATTTTAAAAGATTTTTTTATTTTGATAAAAAAGATTCACATTTAAATTTTCCCCTTAAATCTTTAACATATACTCACATGACAGTCTATAAAAACCATAGAACTCTAGATGTAAACAGAAACTATGGTATAACATTACTTTTTGCTGTATCCTTTCGAAGGATATGATCATTAAAATAATAAGGAAAACCATTTTATGAGACTGCATTTGTGCTCTATTAGTGGCTAAGGCTTGAGCAGTTTTATCAGGTACAGAGCCAGGACCAACTGAGGTACCTGATGAAGGCAAAACGGATACAAAATGAGTGTGGGACAGATAGTCATAAATACCAGCTACCAGTAAGTGATCAGTTACAGATATGGACTGTATCTTGTTGTAATTTTCTCCTTATTTTGTTATGAATGTGTGTGTGTGTGTGTGTGTGTGTGATAGAAAAATATCCTTGCTTCTCCCTTTTATTGTCATATCATACAACATACAGTGTACTGACTTAGTATCATTATTTAGGTGTTATTAATTTCATATCATAATATTTCAATTACAGGATATCATCATCTAAGGACTTTACCTTCCCTTCTAGGGAAAAGTTACTGCATGGATGGACATAACCATTACTGTTTACATACAAGACAGACATAGTATGCTAGGTAAAATAATGACCTTGTTATTGTTTGAGGAGATGCGTATAGTTGCCAGGGTGACAAGGCGTGGTCTAGTGGTGCTTATGTTTCAACTCGCCTGACCTACAGGTTGCCCCAATATTTGGTTAAACATTCTTGGTGTGTCTATTGAGGTTTTTTTGGAGGAGATTAACACTGAGGTAGAGTGAGGAAAGCAGATTGCTCTCCCCAGTGTGAATGGGTCTTATCCAATCTGCCTGAGACTTGAATATAAAAAAAAAGGTAAGGTGAGGGAGAATTTACTTTCTTTTCCACTTTTTTTGAGCTTGGACATCAATCTTTTCCTCTACTTGAACTGAACTCCTACCATTGACTTTCTGAGTTCTTAGGATTTTATTCTCAGACTAGAACTATGCGATCAGTTCTCCCAGGTCTCCAGCTTGCCAATAGAAGATCCTGGGACTTCTCAGACTCTGTAACTGTGCGAGCTTATTCCTTATAAATAATTCTGTGTGTGTGTGTCTTTTATTGCTTCTGTTTTCCTGAAGAACCCAGACTAATGGCGAGTAATAATTTGACATGTCTTCTGATTGCACTGGCGAGAGAACAGTTATCATTTATCATTTCTTTCACCCCATGGCTTGTATAATTTTTTTGGGGGGAGATATGGTCTTCAAATACATTAAACAATACTTAATAGTAAGAAAATGCTTCTAAGATTTTGTGATTGATAAGAACCTTTTTCATGCTTTACATGGTAATATCACATTTGTCTTTGTGCATCCAAAATCAGGATGACTTAGATCTTAATTATACAAAAGTAGCAGCCCAACTTTGGTCCATTACTACAAGTTTTAGCAAAGAGTAGCATGAAAGTATAAATGTTTGAAATGCAGTATGGATACATTAATATCACAATATGTATGGGTTGTTTTAGTCTAGTCTGGATAGAGACATTAAGACATTGCTTCTGGCCAGCAGATGGCACAGAGGTTACCTTGCTGGCTTCCCACATGGCCAACCTGCAGTTCAAGTCCTGAAACCAGGACCTTCAAAATCATGTTGGGCACATGTGCAAACATGCCAAAGGTCCCATGGGGAGAATGGAGGAGAAGAGATTATGGAGTGCCCACCCCCCTGAGGGCGTATGTGTGTGTGTGTGTGTGTGTGTGTATGTTGATTTCCCACTTAAAAAAAAAAAAGACATATTGCCTCATAATCTCAGCAGAATTGATTCCATTTGTTGAGTATGACAAGATATGTTTATGGTTGTTCTGGCTGAATGTAAAAAAAAAACAAAAAAAACTAAAACTGAAACAAAAAACTGGATTTAAAATTTCTGGGTTCACCATTTGGCTTTGTCTATTACTAGCCTTTTCTTTTTCCTTTACCAATTACTTGACATCCGAACTTCAGTTTGTTATCTCAGATGTCTCACTTCAAAATCTGTTTAGCATGTTTATTCAGTCATGTTTTGTAGTGTGAAGTGACTCATGCATAAGATAGTAAGAATAATCATCATGATGATGATATTGACTCATCAGAAAAGTCATGATGCATTTTTGCAAAGAAAAACAGAAAGATATGTCACAACTTTTCTGATAACCCAATATTTTAATATATAGGAAATTTTAAGTTTTCACACTATTTTCTCCAAAAATAAGCATCTGTATTTCAAGAGCTTCAGTATAGCCTTTATCATTCACTGTCTTTTTAACTTTTACCTGCTCTAACCCAGTAGTGAGGATTGACCTCGAGTTCCAGGCTTTTCTCCTTTCAGTGTCTTGCTTTACTATTTTTTAAAAAAGAATTATGTATTTATTTTTTAAATTTATTCATTCATCTTATTTTTCAATTTGACCAGAAAGACACCGAGAGAGAGAGAATGAGAGAGGGAAAGTGAGAAAGCAAGCCACCAGGTCCGAGACTCGAACCGTGGTCAGCCACGTGGGAGTCCAGCACCCTTATCCACCACGCCACCTGCCGGCCCCATTGCTTTACTATTTTTTAGATTAGGCGTCATTGGCAAATCAAGCTCACCTGAGATAAGATCAAACCATTGTCATAGCACAAAGTTATGATTGCCAAGTAGTGGTTTAACATAACATCATAACTGCTTTGAATCTGAAGTACAGTCAAGAAATTTTTGTTCCGTATGGTTCTTGATTAAAGCTTCATGGTCCCTTTCTATGAAATATAAGAAATTTAAGGAGTTGTGGAGAATAGACTAGCATTTTATAAACTCTATACACATACTTTCTGTTTTATAAATTAAAAGTAATTATAGATCCAGTTGTAGTGGATCAGCAGTAGAGAACACTTCACAATGCTGGAAACCATATCAAGGTTTTGTTTCTAGGTCTACCTGTATATACTGACTGCACATGTGTGCCCAAGATCCTGGCTAACTGAGAAAGGCTGGGAGCCGAGAAGGTGGTGACAAGACACCCACTGATGATTTTCTTCCACTCTCTCTGTCTCTCATGACCCACTGAAGATGATTTTCTTCCACTCTCTCTGTCTCTCATAAAGGAAATAAATAAGCTTCAAAAAGTGAATTCTAGTTTCTTTTGTATGCAAGATAAACTTCTAGACAATGCTTTCTTTCTTTTTTTTTTTTTTGAGAGATTTTCACTGTAGGGCGCATGCACTCGCCAGACAGAGAGAGACATAGAGACAGAAAGCGAGAAATCACCCCCCAGGGGGGATGGTCATGCTGCAATCCCCTCTCCTCCATTCTCCTCTCGGGATCTTGGGCACGCACGCACACACGCCCGGCGTGAGTTTTAAGCCACCGGGTCCGGGACACGAACCGCGGTCGACTACGTGGGAGTCCAGCGACATAGCCATTACACTAACTGCTGGTTCCCGACAATGTTTTCTTGAGACCAATCCTGCCAAGTAAAAGTTCATTGATCAAGATACTATAATTACTACTTTTAGAAGAGCAATAATATTATCCATTTATGCCATTAATGCATACTTTAGGCTTGTGACTAGTAAGAATTACTTAGGTGGTTTCTAAACCTTATCATCCATTTACCTTAAGGCACAATCACTGTGTATAATTTGGTCAACCAGATAGGTTGATCAGGGAGGTCTTGTAACATAACTTCTAATGGAAAGTATACAGTATAATTGGGAATCTGCAATGGCAGATGGTCTCATGCATCCACTTTCAATATTGCTCTTCCAGGCTTGTAAGTAAGCATGCAGTTGAGTGCACTGAACTAATCAAGACCCAAGAGCAGCATGTGTGCTGTCATAATTAAGCAGAAAGATAGTGCACTCTTTCATACCTTCGCACGTACTGTAAAGCTTTTCTTCTCATAGTGCAATCCTCAGAGCAACAGTCTGCATCTTCCAAGGGTTTGTTGGAAATGCAGACTCTCAGGCCTGTCTACAGATAATCTGAATTTGAAAATCTGCATTTTAGAGAACCTCAGGTAATTTGGAGGAACATTAAAATAAAATTCACTATTCTAAATTTACTGCTCTAAATAGGATTTTTATCCTCTCTCATTTATGCCATTTTATTTTTTTTTTTTAATTTTCTTCCTTAGCTTGATTTAAAAAAAAAATGATAGTGGACCTATAGGCCTCTCTCAATAAAGGGGTGGCTTATTTTACTTGAGGTTAAAGCTTGTCATTTCCTAGAAGCATTCCTTATCAAGGTTTTTAATAACACTTCAGTCATAAGGATCAAACTCTGGATCGGCTCTTAACAGAGTCCTTTCTTTACCTTTACAAAAGTCAAAATGACTTGTGTCCAATATCTTGGCATTATTATTCTACTAATCCATCGCAACTTCGGCCTGGATATCTGCAGCTTAGACAAATGGTGGATGGTGGTGTACGGCTTTACAAAGATTCTGCACATTTGAGAAGATAGGCAGTAATGGGAACCAATGTCCTCCTGTGCTACATTACCCATTGTTCACACTGACAATGCAGACTGAAGGAGTACGTGACTAAAGTACATGTATCTACTATGTGTACTAATTTGACTACAGTCAAATAGAAGTCAGAAAATCAGGGAGAACTGATTAATGTATTTCAACGTGCAGATTGTGGTAGGAAAGGGAAAAACCAGCAACGGGTTTGACATTGAATATTCTATGACACTTGATGAATACTTGAGAGAAGTTATATACACTGACACCATAGCTGTTAGAGGGATATACACATCTGGAACAGCAAATGGGCTACTTAGACTGAGAGAGCTTGTGGCTAGGAGCTTTGGGCTGTTCTGGGTAGTGTCCATTGTATTAGTGGTTCACGTGTCCTCATTCTTTGTGTCACTGTCCCAGAGGGAGGAGGGATAAACAGAAAGGGGTGATGCAGTGCACTGTGGGATGAGTCACAGCTGCAGTTTCTTATGGAGAAGGAAAAAGACCCCTGACAGTGGTGAGGATACAAGTGTCCAGCACTGGGAGAACTCTCTAAGTGGATGAAATGATCACAAATTAACAGTGAACTGTGTGTGCTATTACTGTGGAAGTAGATGCTCTTATCTTAGAAAAAGAATTCTGTGGGTACTGCATTAGATTTGGGACTTTTAAAGATGGAAAAGAGGCTAGAGCAAATGAGAGATTCATTTTTCCTCTGACCAAAGAGGGTGAAGAAAGTTCAGACAGAATATATTGCCTGTACCTAATTCATTCAGCCACGTTATTACTGCCCAAAGCAGTATCCTTAGAAATGACTCACCTAAATTCCATTTCTTTCAGTAAAAGTAGGCATTCAGAGCATAAGCTTTACTTTGTTACTTTAGAGTATTTTCTGTCTAGAACAGGAAGCATCAGAATAAGTGTTCTGGGAAAATTACTCAGTTAAGGACAATGTGCTCATTTCTAGATTTATAAATTTCCTGATCAAATCCATCCCAAACAGAGGATAAAATTAGAGAATAAGTTATTCCGGAAATTACTTAACAAAAATCATCATCAGTGCTTCTGAGAGATTTGGCAGAATCTTTAAACTTGGGAGGAGGAGGGAGACTAGTTTCATGCAATAGACAGACTAAGTATATACATACTGTTAGCAAAGCAAAACCAAAAATGATTTTTGGAAATAATTCCATTCTTCATGTTTGAAGAAATGGTCAAATAATAACAGAAAAAAAGGAAGATTGAGTTAAACTGTATTTTGTAGAATTCACATAATTTTTATATTAACTTGTAAATCAGTACTTCCATAATCTCTAGGGTGCTTAGGTGTCTAAAGATTAGCTCGCAGCATTTTCTGCACTCTGTTCAGAAGTCAAGATGCTACTAGAAGTGGGTTGCTATGGGGACTTCTTGTGTCATGCATATAGTTCTACTCAAATAATGTCATCAGCTTTTCTCTTTGATTATTGATATTTAAAATGGATCCAAGGACACTCACTAGCTGACAGGGAAACCTAGAATGGATATTGTCAACAGCTATACAGTTAAAATGAGCAAGATCCGGGGCTAGCAGGTGCTGCAGTGGTTAAGGCATTGGACTCCCATGTAGTTGACTGTGGTTTGAGTCCCAGGCTCAGTGACTTGAAACTCACACTGGGCATGTGTGTGTGCATGCACAAAATCCCAAGTGGATAGTGGAAGAGAAGGGATTGTGATATGGCCATCCCTTCTGGGGGTTTATTTCTTGCTTTCCCATTTTTTTATTTTTAAAAACAACATATAAGGACTAACTTATATTCCTGAAGGAAAAACTTCAAATTCAGGCTAAAGAAAAATCAGGAACCAAATGGCTTTGGGGATCTAGGAATGAGGACTGATAGCAATCTTTTCAGTGTTTTGCTGGTAAAATGAATGACCTTTGTTGAAGCTATGAAATCCTCCAAGACTTCCATGTCTGATTGTTCCATTCAGGTCATATGTGTTCTGCTTGTCCAGGGGAAGGCAGTGTACTGTACTGAGTGGTCTCTAGATATCTTATGACAGGAGACTAACATTTTCCCAAAGGAAAAACTGAAGTGATATTCCCAATATGAGAGATAATTCTGAACAAAAAAAACAACAGCATACCCTATAAACCAGTCCTCATCCACCCATATCTATAAGAGACATCACCAATACCCTATCCATAGAATCACTTTTGTATGCTAAAAAAAATACCTATTTTTTAAAAAGTTGAAACAAACTGAAGCTTAATCTGTCTATTTAACTTCAATTTCAAAATATATGAATGAGAAACATTTTATTCTGGCCCAGTTGCTTTCCTACTGTGGTGCTGTGAAACTGAAGATCTTAGGCGAATTTTTCTGCCCCCTACACAGATCATGTTCAACAAGAAGGAGAAGAAAAGTTACATACACACACATACATGTACAGCAAAGGAAGGAAACAGAGTCCTTTTGCAACAGGTCACAAAACCACTGCAAAATCTATGGCTTTCCTCCTCCTGTTTATTCAGTATCTCTGTTTTCTGCATCTTCAGAATTCTTTAGCTCATATTTTTGTGATGCACATCTTCATCCTGAGGGGCCTGGGTTCTTGGTTACCCTATCTTGTGAGGTTGCTTTATCTTCTATTAACAGTTACATGAAAGAATACCAAGGGACACTAAGTTTCTATCCATTTTGCCCTTTATCTGCAGTAAACATCCTATTTTCTATTTAAAGTTAAGGTAATTACCCTAGAAACCCCCGCAGGCTCTGCTCTCACTCTTACTTTTCCTATTTATCTAGTGGCATGAAACATGCCAAGTGGTCAAATGGCACTTTGCAGCACCCAAAGGAATGGATAGATCATGAGTTCCAGGGAAGGCATTTTTTTTTGGGGGGGCGGGGGAGGTTTTTGCTATAGGGCGTGTGCACTCGCCAGACAGACAGAGAGAGACATAGAGACAGAAAGCGAGAAATCACCCCCCAGGGGGGGCGGTCACGTTGCAATCCCTTCTCTTCCATTCTCCTCTCGGGATCTTGGGCACACACGCACACGCTCCCGGCGTGAGTTTTAAACCACTGGGTCCCGGACACGAACCGCGGTAGACTATGTGGGAGTCCAGTGGCATAGCCATTAAGCTAACTGCTGGTTCCCATGCATTTTTCTACTTGTTACTAATGTTTTGATTCAACAGCTAAACTTTAGTATCAGACATTACATGAGAAATGCATGTGAGGCTTTTGGTCATAGTTTCAATCTCTGGTTAGAAACAGGCCAGGTCTCTGTGTGTGTGTGTGTGTACCCAGGTTCCTGACGAACTGGAGGAAGGGAATCTTGGGGTGACTAAGCCTGTGGAAGATGCTTCTCTCCCTCTGTCTCTTTGTGTGTGTGTGTGTGTGTGTGTCTCTCATTCTCTCTCTGTTCTATCCTAAATAATAAAAAGAAGTGAGGGTTATTATGTAATATCTTGAGAAGGGCTTTTCACGCTTTCTCCCCTTATATCCATACATTCTGGTTATGAGAGGAACAACAATTATTTGTCACAGATTTGTATGTTGTCCTGTAAGTCTTCCTGCTGGTCCCATTCCTACTTTTGGTTGAAGAGGTTCATGAAGATAATGATAATAAATTAAATAGTGGGTCCAGAAAGTGACATCGTAGTTGGGGCACTGGACTCCCACATGACTGACCATGGTTCGAGTCTCAGACATGGCAGCTTGCTGTCTCTCTCTCTTGTGAGCACATGTGCCCTATAGCAAAGTTAAAAAATAACAATAAATAAAATGAAATGAATCTAAAAAAGCAACAATAGGGGATCCTTGAGAAATGAATTAATTGCCTTCACTTTTATTATACATAAGTTTCTTGAATAAAAGCCATACTATTTAAGGTAGCACAAGAGTATGAAAGGTGTTCAGGAGGCCCACAGAAGAGGGGAAAAACTGAAAAATTTCCTCTACAGAACACGTATGTTTCAATGAAGATTAATTGCTTCTCTTTTCTTATGGAGGAATACAATGTAGTAAATAAGTCCATGGAATGCTGCATGGCCCCTTCAAAATATCATGGTCTGCAGAGGATGGCTGGTGGCTGCTTGGTGCTTCTGGTACATTTATTTCTGGAAGTAAAGTTACTAAAATGATAGGTTTTTGTGCCCCATCAGCTCACAAAGAGTACAAAGAGTACTGTCCATGAGGCCTGCTTCATGTATACCTGGATAGACCCAGCTTAAGGATGGAGAACAGCTAGCGCTTCGCTCAGAGAAAACCAGGGCACAGGATCAGCAGCCACTCATGGCCTAGGCTGAGTGTCCCTGAGAATTTTGGAGGAAGTCAGGAACTATTTCCCAGAAGAGATGGATATTGTCAAAGGGGATGTTGTTTATCCTAAAACTCTGTAGACCTGCGTGGTGATTCTTTTCTCAGAGCTTGATGCAAGTACCATACGTAATTCCAACTCATTTCTATACTGATATCTGCTGTGTCAGAAAGGGGGCAGCGTAGACAAGTAATATCCAAACATGTTTGCCATCGAAATTCTGAATGAACTCTGTCTTCTGATTCATTTATTTGGAGTAGGAGGTATATGTTGCTGTGATTTATTTATTTTAGTGTTCTCTTCAAGCTGATTGTATGTTTTCTATTTCTGCTGTAGTATATAACCACAGGTTTAGTTGCTTAAAACAACATGAATTTGTTACCTTACAGTGGTGGAGATCAGAAGTCCAACACAAGGCACTGGGATAAAACCACGGCATCAGCAAGGCTGTGCTCCTTCCTAGTGATTGTAGGATAGAATTTGTCCTTGCTCTTTCCAGCTCCTACAAGCTGCTTGCATTTCTTGGTCATGACTCCTTTCTTAATCTTCAGAGCCAGCAGTATCACATCCACCTGAATTTTCCATCGTCACATCGCTCACTCTAACCCAGCCAGAAAAAGCGCATTGCTTTTAAGGACTCTCATGATTACCTGGGACCCGCCAGGTTATTCTGGATCATCTCATCTGAAGGTACATACTCTTAATCACATCTGTAAAGTCCTCTTTGTCATGGTAAATAACATATTTGCAGGTTCCAGGGATTAGAATTTAGATGTCTTTAGGGGTTGGGGGACATTTTTCTGTCTACTATATTGATTAGTTCTGACAGTGGTGCCTTGAAGAGATAACTCATTCGATCTAGATGTCAGCTACTAGAGTTGTCTGGTTCCTGTTTATTTGAAAGCTATTGCTGAACCATTTTCTTCAGTTTTGTGAGTCACCATCCATCATCCACCACCCAGTCAATTCCATTTTTATTTTATTGAATTCACCAGATTTAGTTTTGCTTTCCTGCTTAAGAAATTTATATCATGAATTGGAGAGGAATACTGGGCTTAAAGAAATGAGAGCTCCCCGGTAAGACCAACTGGCAAAATTTATAAAATAGGCCAGAGCAGACTGTGAGTCACCATGGTAGAATGGTAAGTAACAAGCTAAGGCAGATTGCGTTAAGCATTAAGAGAAATTAATGCCCTTTGACTTGGAGGGAAGGGGCAATAACTTTCCCCTCAGGGGTATGTTGAATTCAGTAAGGTCCATCTGGAGAAGAAAGTCAAGGGAGCATGTCCTGGAAAAGTAAAAGAGGTAACATTGGGAATCATATATGTATTTGATGCAAAATAAGGTTTTTCCAGAAAATCCTGTCTAAGCTGAGGGGCAGAGAAAGACCTTTAGGTAAGTAAGAGCTAAGAGAAAACAGAGATTTCACACACACAGTCAGGAGATAAGGCCCACAATGTGTTGACTCTGACCAGAAAAGATGGAGACTGCTCTACTGGGTACAGTGGTGACAGATGGAATGTCTTGTAACTCTATGCATAACCAGTAATTAAAAACATACTAAAATACTAACACAGTGACTGGAATACAAAGCTTCAACTCTAGGCTAAAATTCTAGATACCACTTCTGGGGGAAGCACTCTTATTAAATTGATCTTTTTATTTTCCGATGCACTCCAGGAAAAGGCTTGATAGATGGCTTGTAAGTAACTGGTATCTTACTAGGAATAAATTAAGTGAGATAATATTAGAGGAGAGACGGGGGCTATCTTTTTAAAGACCTCAGATTTCCCTAGCAGGTGCTTTTTATCAAAATATTGGATTGTCAGAAAAGTCATGATTTTTTTATATGTTTTCATATGCAAAAATGCATCATGGCTTTTCTGACAACCCAGTAGATAATAAGAATGATACCATATGCACTTAGTTTATCTCAGTGGCGTTTCTTTACTTGAGAGATTTTTGCTATAGGATGTGTGCACTTAGTAGAAAGACAGAGAGACAGACGGCGAGAAATCACTCTGTCGGGGAGGACGGCCTTGATATAATCCTTTTTCCTCCATTCTCTTCTTGGTATTTTGAGCACCCACATACACATACCTGGTGTGAGTTTCAAGCCACTGGGTTCGAGACTCAATCTGCAATTGACCCTGTAGAAGTCTAGCAATGTAACCATTATTCCATTTGTTGGTCCCCCCGGTGGGATCTTCATAGATACCTATTTTTTATTGGCAGAGCAATTGATTCTGTACCTGTTGAAATGACATGCTATAGATCTTTTTTTTTATTCTTGGTGATCCCATTTTGTTTTACCTTCTAGTATATTTAGGCTCTACTTTCAACTATGTACATGACCTAGGGAAGGCTCCTAGCTAAGTTTAAATTTTACTTTTCACATCTTTAGACATAAATGGCTATTAGATGGTCTCTGAAAATCATTCACCTAATTAATATTTATTGAGCATCATAGTTGGGACACAAAGGTAAAAACAAAAAACCTGAATTCCCTAACCCCATGATCCTGTCAAATAAAAACTTAAGTTTAAAAAGCGTGATTAATTTCTACATAAAAACACAGATGGAGAGGTAAATAGATATGAAGATCAGGGTTAGGGAGTGAGAAGGATGGAGAAAGAAGGGTTGTCCCTTCAGAACCATACTGTGTCCATTGAGTGCTGAAATGAGTTAGGCTTAATTGGCTGCATTTTGGGAAGCCTGGGCCCAGGAAGGGCTTGGTGCCATCCGAGAAGAGTGTTTCTCTGCAGTTGTGAAGTAGGAGAAAGACTTGGGACATATAGTTAGGGTAATGGACCAAATGGAGTCACAGCAACTAAGCTTTCACAGAGAGATGGCTACATCAGAGCTAAAGATAACTAGAACTGAGGTCCACAGTTTTCACACAGTTTCCATGTTATCGATACATTCCAGACAGAGGATGCAGATCCTTACCATCAGTTACCCCAGTGGCCAACTTTAGAAAGTAGATTACCTCAATAAGCAGTGAAGAAAAGGAGCAAACAAAAACTTCATAGACAAATTTAGCTGTTTTTTTGAAGCCCACTTCCATATCAGAGAGCCAGCAATTTTCTTGAGCTGCTTGTTAAAATACCCTAATGAAAACTTCACACTGGCAATCCTCTTTTAGGACCCCTTCTTGTCAGGAGCTTTACTCCTTCAAGGACAACTCTGCTCTTACTAACCCCTCCCTTGTCTGCTCTTCTCATTCTTCTTGATCATGAGACACAAATTTGGCCAAATCAGATATCCTGCAACAGTTGCATTTAACCATGAGAAAGTGGGAGTTGCTGCTAGATGAGATCTTGAAAACTAGCCAAGAAGGAAGACTCAGCTGGCTGTTCCCCTCCCTGAAAATGTACAATGCACACATCCTTGAGTTTGAACCTCTTGAAGGTAACAAATTCTACAAATCTATAAACAAATTGTTCTGTGGCCTCACCTCCTTCAGTCCTGTTCAAAGGCTGCCTCTTCATGGAG
This sequence comes from Tupaia belangeri chinensis, assembly GCF_000334495.1. NCBI lineage: Eukaryota > Metazoa > Chordata > Mammalia > Scandentia > Tupaiidae > Tupaia > Tupaia belangeri. The sequence continues at coordinate 11,141,972 of NW_006160040.1, read as the reverse complement.
TCCTACCCCACCTTTGTATGCAATTATGTTATTTATTTAATTTTAAAATGAAACTGTCATCATGCCTTCTTGACATTACTCATATTGTGATTCCATTATTTCTTTTTGCATAGTACTTATCATGTCCTAAAAGTACTATGTAGTTCACTTCTTTATTATGTTCACTGTTTCCTAAGCATCTCCTTCGTTAGAATGAAAAAATCCAAGAAAGTCAGTTTTTGTTTTTTCTCATTTTCTCTATAGCAGTGCTTATACATAGCAGTGTGCAATAAATATTTATTAAATGAATGCTCCAGAGGAGTTAAAATTTCAAAATTATGTAGTATTTAAAGAATGGAAATGTGAGAATGACAGGGTGAGAGGCAAGGGAATAAGTGAATGCACAGCAAATCTGGGACTATGATGGAGCAGAGTACTCATAGAGCATTCGAAGGAGCGGAGGGAAATCAAAAGGCAAGCCAAGGGCATTGAGCGCCTGAGTAAGGATCTGAGCATCACCTAAGTCCTTGAGGTTGTGGGTGAGAAAGAATCGAAATAAAGATTTAATGAATCAGACCAGATTTCCTATCAGAAATTACAGAACTTGTGCTTAATCTGAGCTCTGAGGTGAGGCAACAAGCCCAATGATGAGATCCTTCTGGAATTCTGGATGTATTTTAACTTTCTTGCAGTGTTAGAGCAAAGGAAAGAGACATACATAAGAAGGTGAAAATGACCCAGGTGATGCTAGAAAATCAAAGATTTTAGAAAATAAGTAAAGAATATGAAAATTAACATTGAAAAAGGCAAAAAAAATCACTGACCAAAGAAAAGTTTTTAAGAGATGCAGACTTTGACAGGCAGTGTAGAAGGAAATAATTCTAGTGAAAAGGTTGGGAAATGTTTGACATTAACAGTACAACAAAACCTATGAGGCAAATATGATTAAAAATATTTCGAAGGCCATTTTATTCTGTTCTGTCCATTCTTTTCTACTAGACTGACTGGAAAAAAATGTCAGTTTCCTTGTTCTGTATGTTATTGGAATTATAAAGCTTTAAGGAGACAAAACTCATTTCCCTCACGCTCTTATTTATTCAACATAATGCAAACTTTAAATTGGCAGCAAACATAGGAGATCCTCTTACTAATTATAGATATGTCAGCTGGCAAGAATTAAGTGATAAACAAGTAGGTCACTTATTAACATGGAATTCATAAACATGTCAATGACCTTCTGAAATGTCATCAAACATTTTTTGAATATGTATATGTATCTTCTGAAGAAAGGGTCCACACTTTTCATTTGTCTTAAAGGAATTCATGATGCCTTACATGTGAGTGACTCATCTGTTAGCATGGCCAATTTTGTTTGCCCGGGCCTGAGGGATTTCTTTAGGTATAGGACTTCCATATTAAAGCTAAGAAATGTCCTGGAAAAACTGGGACAAATTGTTCATCCTAATGTCTATAATGGTTTTTTATATATATGAAAACCGAAACCCAAAAGAGTGACACTGATTTCCTTTTTTTTTTTTTTTTTAGAGAGAGATTTTGGTTGTAGGGCACATGTACTTGCTGTAGAGACAGAGACAGAGAGACAGAAAGTGAGAAATCACCCCCCAGAAGGTTGGCCACTCCATTATCCTTCTCTTTCATTCTCCTCTCAGGATTTTGTGCACGCATGCATACAAGCCTGTTGTGAGTTTAAGCCACGGATCTAGGACTTGAACAGTAGTCAAGTATGTGGGAGTCTAATAATGTAACCATTAAGCCATCTGCTGGTCCTGACTCTGATTTGTAATGATTCCACAGTTACTGGAAAATCTGAGGCCTGACTTCAGGGTTCCTGCCTTTTCCAAGTGAATAGAAAATTCACATGTTATAGTCTTTTCTTGCTATTTGTTTTGGCATTCTTCCACTAAACTGTCGAAGGCAAAGCAATTACCATTAACAAAAGCTTTCTGTTCAATGAAGGGTCTTCAAAAAGTTCATGAAAATATGCATTTTGAAAAAAAAAGATTCATAGATTTTTAAAAATCTACTAAAACAAACTCACTCTTTAATTTCTTTTCTCCATGAACTTTTTGAAGTACCTTCATACATATTTTCTATATAAATATGAAATTATAAGTAATTAGGAGGAAATCTGGTATAAATGAATTTATACCAGATTCTGTACTAAATGAATAGACATTTATACCAGATTCATACCAGAATAGAAGAAACATAGTTTGAAAAGAAAGTTTTAGCAAGGTTTGTTACTGTTTACTCTTTCAAATTCAGTAAACTGTTAGATTAATTATGGATGAATTAGAAAATGTATCTTCCACTTCGCTATTAAAAGGGAGGTAAATGCCTTCTTTGGGTTTCTTTGCAGAAACTAATTCTCAACTAAAATATGAGTTTCAGAGAAAATTTGAGCACTGTGTAATTTATTGCTGTTGATGGACTCATCTACAATGGAGTATTCTAAATCATAGTTAATGGCATATAGTCTAAGTTTCAATGTGTGTGTGTGTGTGTGTGTGTGTGTGTGTCTGTTATTCATGCACAAACTGTATCATGATAAATATTATCTTAGAGTAGGGGTTTGGTTGTTAGGCTGACATGCATGTGACAGTACTGAGGTTTCAATTATCCACTTGCATCAATCAATCTTTTAGTTTTCAACACTGTTGCCTGCAGTAATGTCACAGCTTTTCTGTCAGACAGAAGAACTTTGCAGGAAATGTTATTCATTACAGCTGCAAATCTGTCACTGTGCCTGGCATGGCTTGTTAATGACAACATTTATTTCAAAGAGCCATGTTTCGCTTTGTTGTAGGAGAGTTGACTTTGTGATCGTAAAGTATAATGAAATGCCAAGAAGATAAAGTGAACAAAGTTTTCCAAAAATATACTAAAGTGATCCAAATCTGTTTTGTTTTAAAAAAGAAGAATACATTTACATTTCTATTTTTATGCCCTGTATTTGCAAACAAGTACTCTTGTAAACTAGAGGACTGTGTATGGGTGACTATAGAGATCTCTGAAGATCCTCTTTCCTGTCCATTGAGATAAGACTTCAGGCATACACAGATTAATTGACCAGGCTTAGATTAAAACATAGGAAATAATTAATAACATGTTCTCTTCTGAAAACTCTTTGTGAAAACTGCATGATGCCTAATAATTGCATAACACTTCATAAAAACAGATATTCTTGCTAATTTATGTGTGATATTTCAAAAAATGTGTGACACGGACCAGTGGATGGCATAGTAGTTATATTGTTGGACTCCTGTATAGACAACTGTGGTTTGAGTCCTGGACCTAGTGGTCTGAAAATCATGCCAGATGCATGTACATGCATGTCTAAGATCCCAGAAGGAGAATTGGAGGAGAAGGGATTGTGATATGGCCATCCTCTCTGGGGAGTGATTTCTCACTTTCCTTCTCACTGTCTCTGTCTCTCTGGTGAGCACACATGCCCTAAGGCAAAAATCTCTGCAATCAATCAGTCAATTAATAAATAGTGATGAGGGACCAGCAGTTGGCATAATGGCTATGTTGCTGGATTCCCATGTAGTCACTGTGGTTCGAGTCCTGGACCCAGTGGCTTAAACCCATGCTGGGTACATGTGTGTGTGCGCCCAAGATCTTGAGAGGAGAATGAGGGAGAGGGGATTGCAGTGTGGCCATCCCCTTTGCAGGTGGTGGTGGTGATTTCTCGCTTTCTGTCTCTCTTTCTGGTGAGTGCATGTGCCCTATAGCAAAAACCTCTCCAAAAAATAAAAAAAATAAGATAATGATAAAAGGATATGGATTAGCTAGGTAAATGATTTTTAAAAATGGAGGAATAAAATTCCATTTGATCTGAGAAAGTTCATTTCTGATTGTGTCAATAGATGCAGTGATGTACAAGTGGCTCAGAAGTAAAAGTGGCACTGCTGATTATAAAACTTGTGTTTGGCAGGAATATTGGGGGAAGAAAAGGCTACTATTCTTGGTATCAGCTTTCATCCAAGAATTAGAAGGTAGAGTCTATTTCTTCACTGCTTAAATCTGAGCTGGCTCTGTCTCTTGTATTGGCCAATAGACTAGGAGAAGCAAAGTTGAACTGGTTTCAAATTGGAGCCCCAGGAGGTCTTGCACATTTTCTCTTGCTGTCTTGGACTGTAGCCACAAATCCAGGGGCTGACCTGCTGGAGAAATCACGTGGAGCCAAGATGAGCTGTATCGCTAGCTGAGTGGTCTTAGACCAGCCAGCCCCATTCATTCTGGCAGCTGACCAAACAGGCATACACAAACCCGGCCTAGATCAGCAGAGCAGAAAAACTGCCAGCCCACAGATTCACAGGTTAAATAGGTGATGGTTAGTGTAAGCCACTGATTTTGGAACAGCGTGGTTTCAGAACCAAATGATCTTTCTGGTTGTTTCTGTCTTTTGTGGATCGTATGAATTAAGGTGAAAAGACTATAAAGGAGATTAAGATTGTAGTTATAACCTAAATTCAATATATCATTGTAAAAAATTGAAACTCATCATGCATGTAAGTGCTATTATGTCTTGTCTTCATTTTACCTGATTTTTTTTTTCTCTGTGTATACTTTTCCATATCACTTGGTTTCTAAAAACCTTACTGGCTTCATTACAACATATACTCTGTGCTCACTAGCAGGATGTATATGGACCTACTGGAATATGGTTTCTTTCTAAATCAGCCAAGTTTGTCATCTCTTCTTGGCTATGTGTGCTTTTATCTTTAGTTCTGTGCTTCTCTCTGAGCTGGTGAATGATTCTTCAAACCTTACTTGAAATGTCATGCCCACTATAAAGTCCCTTCTAATCCTCTAAATTGGAGATATTTGTTACATTGATTTTTTTTTTATAATTATTATGGCTTCTTCTACATTGAAATGTGAATTTTTAGATGTATGGTTGTTTCTTTTATTAAACCATGAGATACTGGGGAATCTTTAAATATTAGAGACAATAGGTAACAACCACTTACATTCTCCTAGCATAAAGATAGACAGCTTAATCACATGGAAGAAAAAGAAAGTGTAATTGATTTACTGTTTAGATACTATTCAGTGTGCTTTCTAACTCAGTATAGGTAAGATTCATTTACCACTTCTTTTCAGTGACCTCACTGTTTTGCCTTAAACACATTACTGAAGCTAAGTGCTAGAAAAAAATATACATATATTTCTTAAGGAATTAATTCATTCAGCATAAACAGGTGATTCTTAAAATCCTTACATGCCAACTATTCTTTCAATTAGTAGAAAAATATAAAAGACTTAAGGAAATATAAAATAGTACTCTAATTGGTAATAGTAATTGTGTATATGCATATAGACTACCTTGAAGCCATTATATACCTGAAGATTATTATCGATTAATTTGTCATCTTCCAAGAGCTTGAGCTACTGAAGGAAGCTTTTGAAGCTCTTTAAAAAAAAAAATGGACAAGCTGCATAATTGTTGCTTGCTAATTTTCCTGGGAGAAAAACATGAACTCACTTTGTCTAGACATGCTGATTGTAATCCATCAAGCAATGATTAAATAGTAATACTCTTCTTCATTATACAGAATGTTAAAGAGACCCTTGAATAACAATTAGAATTCTTAAAATATAGGACATAAAGGGTCCTAGCCCATAACATATTTTCTGTGAAACAAAGGCTTTATAAGAAACTCGTATGCAAAAATAAGTGATAATAAATTCTCATTCTTAAGAAAAAAATAATAAAGCAACAATCATGTTGTAAGAACCTGGCCCCAAGGAATTTAAAATTAAGTATCACACAATCCGATCTTGAAAATAATTTAGGTGTAAATATTTCTAGTAAAACCTTAATGTAAAAAATATGTAATATATTGGGTCATCAAAAAGTCATGATGTATTTTTCTGCTTGTCTATGTAAATATGTGTCGTGACTTGTCTGATGACCCAATAATTTCACAGGGATTAACCATGCCATTAACACCAACACTGATTTTGCAGGTTTCACCCTAACATATAAATTTATGTGTAATTACTTTATTTTTGATATTATTTGTATGCCTTTTTCATGTCTATTTCATTGGTCTATTCTTCTGGGTTTTAAATTACTTAGAAAAGAGAGTATTTCCTTTTGGCCTTTGTTGTCACCATAGCTGAGTGAATGTCTGTTCAATTCTAATCAATAATTTATTGATTGACAAAAGAATGTCTGAGAATATGAATTATCTCTTTCTATTATTTCTCACTTATATGATTTATCATTTAATGAAGTGAAACTATCTCCACCAAACCTTGCTTAGATAGTTCCTCCTTCATAAAAAATCTTACGTGCATCCTGCCAATATTTATCATCCTCTATAGTTAGTGCTCAAAAGCTGTCTATTAATTGTAAGAACAAGTTATAATAGTTAACATGTCAATTTTCACTAATATTTTCATAAAACTGTATCCCTGCCCAACTGTCTAGTTGAAGCCCTCTTCTTTACATTTGTAGGAGTTGGTTCAAAATGATCAGTTTAGGATGAAAAATGATTTTATACCCCCAAAATGAGTGGGTATCTATTTAGGAAATTTTAAAAAGCCAAAGTTAGAGATGTGTAAGTTAAATTATTAATGGAAAGCTGCATTTGAAAACTATCTTAACATATTTAAGTAAATGACACATTGGATTAATGTTCTCAGTGATATTGGGAGTAACACCCAGGATATGACTTGTTAGGGTCTCCTCTGGATAGGATACATCCAAGTCTGTTGGCCTGATTGCATTGCCTTATTTTTTAGTATGCCTCATTTTAAGACAAGGGGGTACTCAGGATCTGACTGAATGACAGTTATCAACTGTCACCAGACCATTTGACAATGAAGAACACTTGCTGCCAACTGTCAGTGCCAGATGCAGTGGCAAATAGCTTTACAGATTGCTGACAAATTGCATTTATATAACTACTGAAGAGTGTCAATAATTTACACTAATTGGGCACGGGCTAGTCTGAAAAGTAAGACATCTAAAAGACTTAGGGGATCCTTATAATAATGCAATTTCTTAACTTTTAGGATTCCAGGGTTGAACAAATTTAGTTAAAGAAGTATCTGCATTAATGAGCAAATAAACAATTTATGAGCATTACCTGTGTGTGTTTATACAAAAAATGGAAAAATGAAGCTGGAGTAATGACCAATATGAAAAAATCAGAAATTTAAATGATGAAATATTACATTAGAATACCATGAAATTACTTGGGGGGGTAATTCTATGGTTCTTTATATCATTTCCTTTTAGGAAAAAAATCTTCCAAATAATGGAGCATGTAGTCATTGGATAAGCCACATCTAAACAATAGGACTATTAGAAAATAAACAGACTGAAATACAAACTAACATAACAAAAACTCAGGATTCTTGATTAAACTGAAATTTATTTTAAGGGACTGTAGGGTGGCTCAGTGGTGAAACAAGACATTTTACAAGGCCATGATAGATAGGGAGGTTTTCAGTTAAAGTCCAGAAACACTTTCTTATGATATGGGTGGGTTGTGGCATCAAGACTCTGTTGGGGATATGCTCTTAGAAAAAAAATAATAGAATAAAATGATGCATTTTGTTAACAAAAGGTAGAAGCAACAGTTTTAGTCTTCTGAGCACTGACTAGAGACTGTGAAACTACAGCATTGCATCAAGTTGTAGATACCACAGAGGAGGATCATTGGCATAGAAAATAACTGGACAGAGAGAAAACAGGAAACCATGGCCTACAATGCAGGCATAGGAGACATTTAGTCTACTCCAGAACAGTTTTAGGACCGACTATAATATCTTGAACTCTCATGTGAAAGAGTGAGTTGGATATCTTATATTTATTTGTCTTTATCTTTGTCTCCATAGAGCAGAACTAGGGCAAATAGATAAAAGCACAAATGAAAGAAAAATAAAAAGCACAGTATTAAGAACTTTCTAATAATTTACACCTCTTGATATTGGAATAAAATATTTTGGGGGATAGTGAATTGCCAGTGAGTGGAGTAATACAAGCTTTTTGCATAGGATATTTTAGAGGACTTTTAACTATGGACACAGATCCTTTCCGACCATGAGATGCAGTTATTATAGTACTGTCTTAATTTTTATGTATTAATCAACCCATATTTATCGGGTTCTTTCTATCATTGCAAGTTTATTCTGATCATAAAACAAGAAAGTCCAACTTTCTGTTCCAGCTCTGTTCTGGTTTGCGTCTTTATACACTCTCTGTATTCTTCTCCCTTCCAGCCTGAGGGTAAGCCCTGTGAGACTTGGAGCAGGCTTACTGGGGGCACATCTGTCCGTATCTGGTGTAGGTTTATTTAGAAAAGAGTATCTTGCCCGTTTCAGACTCCAGCACCAAGATGTTTTTCAATCCAGCTTTACTCACAACATACTTGCTATTTTAGTATTAAGCCATTACTGAATGGGAGAATAATATCAAGGCTAAGTGTGGACTTTGGAATTCAAATGGCTGGATTTCAATTCCTCTGACCTCAGCAAGTGACATCTATATACTTCTGTTTTAATTTTTGTTATTTTTATTCTGAAAACTGGGCATATCTCATGGGTTATTGTGATTATAAAATGACTTAATTTATGTAAATCATATTGAATCAACTTGTCACATGCTAAGTGTCACCTATTACTAGTAGTTTGTTGAGGTCAGATATTCTGATTTGAATTAGAGTAACACAATAAATAAAAACCATGTACCTACACTTGGAGTGGAGTGTGGGAGGCCGAATTTAGTTCATTAAGACAGTTATAGATAGTTTTAAATTGTGTGAGTGAGTTTTTCAAAAAGACAGATGGAGTTGGATAATGTTCATTCCATCTATACAGGGTAGGAAACGTGGACAAGACATTAAATGCAAAAGGACAGAACAAGTTGAAGGAGATTGCGGAGGAGGACTGTGTGACAAGAGCAGGAAATGATGACACAGCCCCAGCAATGCCAGGCCCTGGAGGGCTTGCATACTTTGGGAGGTTGCTCTTCACCTAGCAGTACATGTGCAAGTGTAGGCCTGAAATTAGCAAACACTCTCCATAAAAATTAATAATAATAATAATAATAATAATAATTACCTTAACTTTGCTGGCCACTTAGGTCTCTGTTTTGTATACTTTTTAATCCATTAAAATTCATTTTATTAGTTCAGAGGCTACACACAGTAGTATGTAGTGCAGTGGTCTAGATTTGCTGACCTTTGGACTAGACTTCAGATTAAGCATGGTGTCTCTGTCCTTTAAAGATGTGGTTCGAGTATAACATGAATGTCAGGAAAAGACTTTAACTGGACCACAGGTCAGGCAATACTGATACTGGCACAGAAGGGTTTAGGTAGGAGCAACAATGCTGCCATTTTGTTGAGGAAAAACACTCAGGTTGTATTATCAAAGGTGTACTAGATGATGAAGGGAAAACTCAGGCATTCAAGGGAGTCACTATCCTCAAACGTTTGACTAAAAAAAGTAGGGAGTATGAGGAGATAAGCAGATAATTCTCTCCCATCTATGTACCTTTTTTTTTTTTTTTGGAGAGGTTTTCGCTATAGGGCGTGTGTGCTCGCCAGACAGACAGAGACATAGAGACAGAAAGCGAGAAATCACCCCCCAGGGGGGATGGTCACGCCGCAATCCCTTCTCCTTCATTCTCCTCTTGGGATCTTGGGCACACACGCACATGCGCCCGGCATGGTTTAAGCCACCGGGTCCAGGACGCAAACCGTGGTCGACTACATGGGAGTCCAGCGACATAGCCATTACGCTAACTGCTGGTTCCCTATGTACCTTTTTTGAGGACAATTCTATCAGCCTTTTGGAAGAGTTGTGCTTGCAAAATCAATGCATCTATTGAACACACTGCTTTCTTTTGTCTGCTTCTAAGGCTTTAGGTTTTGTGTTTAAAATTTCTTTCAAGAGCATGATAGAGTGTGAATGAGAATGTGTTGGGGGAGATACATACAACCCTAGGAAGGTCTCACACCATGGCCTGGTTTATTTCAGGGTGACTGGATATATGAACCCCAGTTGGCTATATGGCTCCAACATCATGGACCAGCATTCTAGCCCCATTAAAACAAAAATCCCTCACTTACTTGAATTTGTAACCTCCAAATAAAGGAATAGCACTTTGATGTTTGCCTCAGCTCTGTTATCCAGAACACCCAGGGTAAGAGATTGGTGTTTAATATAAAATAATTATACTAAAAAGAAAACAAAATGAAAACCTTAATACAAGGGGAAAAAAAAGACTCAAAACTGACATCAAGAAAGAATTTAACTTAAAAAAATTAGATCCTGTTGTTAAGAAAAGAAAAAACCTGAAAGGAAGCTTGATATAGGTCAGCAAAGAATGAGGAGAGTAAGAGGACACCTAAGGGAATCACAGGAGTGAATTTCAACGTGGAGTGATTGGTGGTGCCAAGTATCACAGGGATGTTAAGAGAACATCAGGCAATTTGACCATTGGGAAGACACAGAATATCTTTTGTTTGGTGAGTTGAGGACAATCAATTGCAGAGGTTCTTTTTTTTCTTTCTTTTTTTTTTTTTTTTTTTTTTAAGAGGTTTTTGCTATAGGATGCATGCACTTGCCAGACAGAAACAGACAGAAAGTGAGAAATAACCCCGCAGGGGGGATGGCCATGCTGTAATCCCTTCTCCTCCATTCTCCTCTTGGGATCTTGGGCACACGCACGCACCCGTGCCTGGCCTGAGTTTTAAGCCACCGGGTCTGGGACGTGAGCCGCGGTTGACTACATGGGAGTCCAGCAACATAGCCATTACGCTAACTGCTGGTCCCACAATTGCAGAGGTTCTGAGAATGAACTGGAAGTGAGAAATAGACATGGACTGTTTCAGTCTGTTATTACATTGCTAACAGGTACATCTGAAACTGGATGATTTTTTACAAAGAAATGTAAGTTTACTCAGCTAGCAATTTGGAGGTCTAGGATCTAGACTTTTGGTGGGGCCCAACATTGCAGAGGGCAGGAACTTAAGCAGAGCAGAGTATAGTCTGTAGTCCTGTGGCATTTTCTCTGCAGTTCTAGTCTTGTTCCCCCTCTGGCTTAAAGATAGCAGAATTCAATGAGATCCTAATGAGGGATTCATTAGGTCCCTTCTTAATGACTTTATTACCCCCAAATGCTATACTTTCTATATCATATTCTGGTTAAATTTTCATCCTCATAATCCCATTATAATGTCTGAACTCATGAATTTGCTTGGGGGGGGCGGGCAGGGGGGCATGTCAAACTATAGCATGGACTATGTGAGCTTACCATCATAGGACTCGACTTTAAAGGGAGGAAAGATGATAAGACATAAGGTCAGTAAATAGTACTTAAAGATATATTTACATTTAGAGTTTTTAATGGGGAAAAGTAAATAAGATTATATGTCAGGAGCAAAACAGCCAGGGCAATTATTCAATCAACTATCAGTGATTATTCTAAAAGTATAACATTATGGCATCTTCTGTAACCTTTGACCAGCTTTATTTTTCCCATTTTATTGATCTAGATACAATCTCTATTTTTACAAGTACATTATTTAGAACACACAGTCTTTTTGTGGAATGAATGACTCCAATACACATAAAACATGCTCTTCTAGAATATTTACTGACTTTTGAAAGAATTAAAATCACTAGAAAGATACTAGGTGAACCAATTCTATTTCTTAAGTAGAAATAGCTAGAATAAAATGTTAAAATAATAAATGGATAGGAAGTTTGTTGAGGGGACTGAATGGTGGCACAGTGGTAAAAGGGGTACTCTGTGATACTGACCCACATAGACAGTTCAGAAACCTCCATCAGTACATTGGTCACATACATGCTCATGATCCAGGGATGGCTGACTCCAGGAGTCAATTCTGACTTCAAGATCCTGTTGGGAATGCTGTCTCATTGTCTGTCTGGCACTCAATCTTGCTAATTAAAGAAAAAAATAATAAACTTAGAAAAAAAAAAGATTTGTTGAGTTTATCCCGATCCTCAGAATTACACACACACACACACACACACAAAGGAGGACAGGTAGGTAGTGACATTAAGAATATAATGGAATAAGACTTTCCAGTGTTGGCCACATATAGAAACATCAATTTGAATATAATTACTCATGCATAAAAAATACATCACAAGAGCTAAGGAATCTAGATGAGAGATTATTGCACCTGGGTGTAGTTCAGAAATGAGAAAAGATGTATCAAAGAGGGTAGGGAAGATAATTTTACTTTAATCTTCTCCTAAACCCAAGCAGCATAGCAGAGAGATAACCTCTGAATGGGGGAAGGAGAGTGAGATGAATGCTGTAGAGTCAGGCCCACCCCCAGCGAAATAGGATATCAGGCCAGCACCTGTAGACCTGGGCTCCAGACTAGCCCCTGTGGACTGAGTCTCTATGGATATCCCAGTGCCAGGTCAAACCCTGCAGATCCAAGCCTCAAGCTAAGATCTGAGGACTCCTTGTTCACCTGAGGCTCCAGGAAGGCCTTGCAGAACCAAGGTCCAGAGCAGCCTCCATACCAAGATAGCACTTGTAGTCCTCGGTTCTCAGCTGGTCCCCATGGCTCCAAACTTGTTCCAGTACCATAACTGACCCCATAGACCTAAGATCTAGGTCTTCTCCTGCATATCCAGTGTGCAGGTATACTCAGGGAAACACCTAGAGTTTGAAACATGGATATGGGAATTTGGATTCTGGGGTTTGCACTCAGGATCTGGGCCCACCTGAAGCATCAGACCATTCCTAGCACCAGGCTGGTCCCAACATCCCCAGGTTCCAGGCTGGCCCAAAAGGCCAAAGACTCCAGTTTTTCCTCAGGCTGGTCACAGCACTAGATGGATTCTTGAAGCTCCAAACTTCAGGCTGGCACCTATGAATCTTAGCTCTAGACTGACTTTTGTAGATACAGGTTTGTTCCAGACTCACCCCTGTAGATCCAGTAGACAAGTCTACCAAAGTGGAGCCTAGTGACAGGATGCAGAATTGGATGCAGGGTTCAGGTCAACCTTTCAAATTTAAGACTTAGGACTGTCCCAGGGGAACTATATTCTAAACCTGAACCTATGTACCCAGGCATTGGGCTTACTCTCTATTTAATCTGGGCACCTGGCCAGTCTTCCTAAGGACTGCTATAACAATCCTGCCTATGGGTCTTGCCAGATGTGCAGATGCCAGTACATTGTCAGAGTAACCACAAGCAATCAGAGAAACACGATACCACAAAAGGAACAAAATCACTAGTGGCCAACCATAAATGTGGATCAATGACTTCCTGTCAAAGAATTCAAAAGAATAACCTTAAAGAAGCTATGCATGAAATACATGAACAAAGTTAGAGTTCATCAAAGAGAAACAACAAAAAGCAATAAAAAAAATTCTGCAGCTAAAGACTACAATGATTAAATTCAAACATTCCATAGACAGCTTCAACGGTAACCTTGATCAAATAGAACAAAGAATTGTTTAGCTCAAAGACAGGACATTTGAAATTCCTAGTCAGAGGAACATAGAAGAAAAAATAAAAGAGAATGAGGAAAATTTACAAGACTTCAGTACTATCAGGCAATCAACATGTGCATTATGGGAGTCCCAGATGGAAGAGAAGGAAAGAAAAAAGAGAGAGAGAAAGCTTAGATTAAATATAAACTAGATCTTCACGGAAAAACATGATAATAAAATACTCAAAGTTCAAGACAATATTTAAAAGTGCAAGACAAAGTGATTTGTCATGTATAGGAAAACAATGGATGAATCTGAGGCAGTTTCTCAGTAGAAACATTGTAGGCCAGGGAGACTAGGATGCTATTTACAAAGTACTAAAGAAAACACAGTACAAACCAAGAATACAGTACCTGGCAAAGCAGTCTTTCAGGAAAAAAAGGAAAGATACTTTTCCAAATAAACAAAAGCTGTGGGAGTTTATTGCCACTTTACCTGCTTTACAAGAAATGTTAAAGTTCGAGTTTAACTAAAATGACACTAATAACAGGAAAGCATGAACATATAAAACTCACTGTAATAATAAACAGTCAAATTTAGAATACTATAGTACTATAATTGTGGTACATAAGCAATAAAAGAAAATATTTAATAGAACTAGCTACAATAATTTGATGATAGATGATATACAAAAGATGTAAATGTTGATAATAACAAAAAATGAAGATAGAAGTTATAGTTTTTGTATGTGATTGTTTAAGGGTTTTAGATGTATGAAATAGATTTTATAACTATACAATGTTTTATATCAGTTTCAGAATGACAAAGAAAAGTCCTGTAGTGAGCGGAGTTCCACACCCAGGAGCATAAAAAACACATGGGGTGTGTGTGCACTCAAAATTCCAAGAGTAAAATGAAGAAGGGATTTTGGGGTAATGGTCATCCCTTCTGCAGGGTGATTTCTCACTTTCCCTATTTCTTGTCTGTGTCCTCCAGGGAGTACACTTGCCATATGGCAAAAACTTAAAAATAAATAAGCCATTATACTACCTGCTATGCTGAAATTGACTTTTTTGTTTTAGTCTCTGATACTTTTTGTTGTGAAAGAGAGGGAGAGGGTGCCAACAGGTGGCTTGGTGGTTGAAACATTGGACTCTCACATAACCAAGCTAGGTTTGAGTCCCAGACCTGGTGACTCACTTTCTCTCTCTCTCTCTGTCTGTCTCTAGTGAGCACTATGGCAAATAAAAATAATAGTAATAATAAATAATTCTCTTAAGAAAAAGGAAAAGAGAGATGTTATATAGCTTTATTCTGACTGTTTCTCAGGTTATATTTGTTTACATGAATCTTTTAATATTTTATAATGGGGAAAATAGCATGAACTCAGGCTTTGTTATGTTTGGTAAGAAAAGATCATTGTTAGCCTCTATATGATATAAAGTAGGTTCATAGTAGTCACTATCATGCTATTCAAAACTCCAAAGATAGTAACATGACTTATGAAAATTACTTTGTAAACAAAATAGAAAAGTAAGTAACTCCCAAAGGCTTGGATAAAAAATATCTAGTATGAACAAATATTTAAAAAATGTTGTCATTATTATGAAGGAACATATTCTTAAGTTCAACAGTCCTTGTAATCAAGGATTGGTACTATCCTAATGTTTGTCTATCAAAATGGAAATGTTCTCCTACCTCTTAATGAAACCAGTAACTTGTAACCATGAAAAAAAGTCCTGTACTAGAAATATTAAAGGTAAATAGATAGAAATTAACATATACTAGAAAAAAATTGTTAAAACTAAGAAACAAATTCAGTGAGGTTGCTGAATACAAAATTAAAATGCAAAAACCAGTAGCATTCATATACACAAATAACATACTGAAAATCAAGAAAGTAATCCCATTTACAATAGCCACATAATTGAAATACATAGAAACAAATAAGGAGTAAAATGTCCACTGAAAACTGACATAGTAATAAAACAAATGATGCAAATAAATAGATATATTATGTGCTTATAGATTGGAAGAATGAATATTACCATACCTACCACTCACAGACACCTATAGATTAATTGAAATCACTATTAAAATTGCAGTGATAGTTTCATGGAAATAGAAAAAATCCTAAAATTCATATGGAACATCAAAAGACCTTGAATAGCCAAAGGAATCTTGAACAAAATGCATAAAACTAGCAGTACCAAACTATTTGATTTAAATATACTACAGAATTATTATAATCAAAACAGCATGAAACTGGCATAAAACCAGATATATAGACCATTAAAAATAATAGGAAGTCCAGAAATCCTTGCATTTACAGTCAATTGATCTTGAACAAGGGAGACAAGAACAATGAGGTAAAAACAGTCTTTTCAATAAACGTGACAACTAGATATCCATATGCAGTAGAATAAACCCTCCCATTTATAAAATCAACTCAAAATGGATTAAAGAGTTAAACACAATTCTGAAACTTTAGAGCTACTAGAAGAAAACAAAGGGAAAAGATTCTTGGTATCAGTCTAGGCAATGAGTTTTTGGGAGATGAGCTCAAAATCACAGTCAATGAAAGCACAAACACAAATGGATTTAAATAAAACTAAAAGTCCTCTGTTTAGCTAAGAAAATAAGTAAAGACAACCTTTGGAAGGAGAAAATATATTTGCAAGCCATGTATCTTATAAGGAGTTATTTATCCAAAATATATAAGAAACTCAAATAACTCAATAGCAAGAAAACAACTTTATTAAAAATAGGCAAAGTCCTTAAATAAACATTTCTTCAAAGAACATAGAGACGTCCTGTAGGTATACATATTTGTATATATAAAGTGCTTAACACATTAGTGAGCAGGAAAATGCAAATGAAAACCATAATGAGACAACACATTGCACCAGTTAGAAGGACTATTGTCAAAAAGACCAAAGGTAATAAATGTTCTTGATAATGTGGAGAAATAGGAATTCTTATACAGTGTTGGGGAATATAAATTGGTAAAGTAATTATGAGAGATATATAGAGGTTCCTCAAAAAATTGAAAATAAAATTACTATATTATACAGTGATTGCCCCTCTGGGTATATACTCCAAGAAAATAAATCAGTATGTCCATGAGATACATGTATTCCTATGTTCATTGCACAATAGTCTAGACATCAAATCAGTCTGTGTTTATCAATGACTAAGTTATTAAATTAAAGACATTTCTATCATTTGCTATAACATGGTAAAATGATACATATACACAACCTTAAAATAGAAGACATTTCTATCATTTGCTATAACATGGTTGGGCTTGAAAGATATTAAGTCAACTAAAATGATCAAAGCACTGAAAGACAAATACTACATAATCTCATTTATAGGTGGAATGTAAAATGATCAAGTTCATAGAAGTAGAGTACAATAGTGGTTGACAGGAGGTGGGATAAGGCCAGTTGGTGGTGAAATGGTGAGATGATGGTCAAAGGTATGGAGTTTTGTTACATGAAAAAATTCTGGAGAGCTAGTGGGTGGCACAGTAATTATAGTTAATAATATGCAATTGAAAATTGTAAAGAAAGTGGATTTTATATGTTCACATATCTAAAAATGGTATGTCAGGTGGTAGATCTGTTTAATTAGCCTGATTTGATTACTTCACAATGTATATGAGTACATATAGCAAAACATCTCAAGATACAACATAAATATATACAAATTTATTTGTCATTTACAACCTAATAAAATTGGAGAAAAATTGAAGGCTAGTTTCCTAAGAAGATTCTTATAACCGTATGTTAGTGACAATAAATGTGACTTTTTTGTATAACTTATTTGTTATCCAAACTTATTTGCTATTTTGATGTCTTTGCAGTGTCTTTAAAATGCAAATACTGGGCCAGCACCATGGCCTGGTCATTAATGGAGTTAGATCCCACATGCTCAAACCTGTGGCTGAAGTCCACAAAAAGGTGGCTTGAAAAAACATGCTGGGCACATGTGTACGTGTTACCCAAAACCCATAAGGGTAGAGAAATGGAGGGGAACTTATTGCAACATGATCACACCCCATCAGAGGGTACTTTCTCCTTTCTTCTGTTTCTCACTCTCTACAAGCACATGTGCCCTTTGGCAAAATGTTGTAAAAATACAAATGCTTGCATGCCTAACTTTTAGCTAAGAAATTTTGATTGTCAAGAATGTTGTATACTAGGGGGAAAGATTACAGAAATACATATATGCCCATGTATTCTGTTTTCAAAATTATTTTCAAGCTCTGCACTAAGAGCAATGGGTTTTTGCCACAGGGCATGTGTGCTCATTGGAGAGAGAGAGAGAGAGAGGGAAAGTGAGAAATCATGCCCCTCAAGGGCTGGCTATACTGAAATCCCTTTCCCTCCACTCTCCTCTCAGGATTTTGGCATGTATGCATACACATCTGGCATGATTTTCAAGCCAACAGGTTCAAAACTTGAACTGTGGTTAAACATGTGAGAATCTAGCACCTTAATGGCCATGCCACTTGTTGGCCCTTGAAAGCTATATTAAGCATTAGAGAACTCTGGGCTTCAGGTGGCACCTTGGTTATAATAAAATAAAGGGTTAACTTTAAGAAATTAAATGTGGAAAAATGAGTATAGAAAGTAAAGAACTGATGTAATCCCTAGCTCCACAACTTCAAATTAAATGATCAGGCAAACATTAGTCAATGAGGAGAGAAAAATCAATGAGATACAAACAGTATTCCTCAGAAAGTGAATGAGGCAAGAATGAACTCTTTTTCCTCTGCTGAATTTTGGTGCTGGTAGACTCCTGTTGATGTGTTGAAGTAGTTTTATTAGCTTTCAACATAGATTTGTTTATTTCATCAAGGTCTGTGTTTTTCACATACCTAAGGATGGAGTCCAGTGACCCAAGACCAGCAGTGGGTCTGTTAGTAGTGTCATGAGATATAAGGGTGGAGTAAAACAATAATTATTTCTACTCTTTTAAGACATAAATATATTTTATTTATATATTTTTAAATATTTATTTTTTTAATTTTATCAGAGAGAGAGAGAAGAGATAGATAAAGGGAAAGTGAGTAAGCTAGCTATCAGGTCCAGGATTCATACCTCAGTTGGCCATGTAGGAGTTGAGCACCTTAATCACTATGCCACCTACCAGCTCCATATTTTATTTCATTTTAAATTTAAAATTTTTTGTTTTATTTTGCCAGAAAGCAAGTTTGCTATCACATTTACTCAATATTATTTGGTGCATAGTTTACCAATTATAACTTTGGGCAAGTTATTTATCCTCTTGAATCTTCAGTTTTACATCTGTAATAACACAAAGACAGTAATATTTAAATCATAGAATTTCTGCGATGGTTATAAAAGAAAGCTAAGGTGTCTAGCATAAAGGCAGGCACAAAATAGATGCCTGAATGTTAACTATTAATGTAACAATACTACTAATAATCACTAACATTTATTGAGTATTTACTACGAACTAGAAACTATTATTAGTGTTACATAAATTTAATCTTCACAGTTAGCTGAATGATGTTGGCACCATTATTTCTTCTAATTTACAGATGAAACTGAGGTATAGAGAATAAAATGAAACTGCTCAAAGTCCCACAAATAGTACATGTTAGAGCCAGATTTTGAACTCACATAGTTGGACTATAGAAAGGTGAAAAAAATTGATTAAAAGTAATATGGGAGCCAGTGGATGGAGTAGCCGTTATATCGCTGAACTCCCACATAGCCAATCACAGTTCAAACCCCGACTCAGTATATTGAAAACCTCTCCAGGCACATATGTGTGTGTGCGTGTGTGTGCATGCCCACGATCCTAGGAGGGGAATGGAGGAGAAGGGATTGCAGTGTGGCCATCCCTCCTGCGGGGTGGTTTCTCACTTTCCCTCTCACTGTCTCTGTCTCTGTCTGTCTCTCTCTGGCAAGTGCATGCACCCTAAGGCGTAAACCTCTCAAAAAAAAAAAAAAAACCCCTGAAATAACAGCAACAAAATCCTAAAAAATTTCTAAAGTATTTACAGAAATGTTCAGAGATGAGACACTAGGTCTGAATGTGCCCACCAAAACTCATGCTAATACGTAATCCCCCTGGACACATAATTAACAATCACATAATTGATTTCCTCCTTAGGTAGCTAATTAGGTAATTAGGATTAGGTAACGTCATCAGGGTGGGGCCCCTGTGGTGGAACCAGTGACTTTATAAGAAGAGGAAGAGGGATACAGGCTAGCACCCTGGCTCTGTCTCACCACATGTTATCCTCAACCACGCTATGACACATTGAGATGCTGGTGCCATGTCTTGGACTTCCCAGTCTCCAGAACTGTGAGATAAATAAACCTTTATTCATCATAATTATCCAGTCCTGGGTGTTCTGCTTCAGAAAAAGAAAGTGAACTAAAACACAGTTTTAGACTGCCAAGGGTTTTTGTCTCAGAGGAATTCTTTGTTTCAATCCAAGTGTAGTTAGTTCTATGCTTTCAAAGTTAGAGATAACTGACACTCTGACCTCAAGAAATATGTATTTTTTCTCTGTGCCTTTTTATTAAAATTTAAATCCAGATCCCATCTTCCAGGTAGTCTCAGAAAGAGAGATTAAGTAGAATCAGCACATTAAAATCACAAGAATTAAACATTTGGGAAAGGCCTTGCCATGTTACTAGCTAGCCTCAGGCAGAACTTTGAGAAAGTGATGCCTGATGGTGAGTCTCAAAGATCAGGATTTTGTTGTTTCTTACAGTCACAGTACGTAGCCCAGAGACTGGTTGATGCTTGGTGAATGTTTGTTGAACTAAACTGAAGTCTTGTCCTAGCTGACATTTATCTTCCCCAAATTAACCTCTACTCAATCTGTCCTTGTGATTTGTGTTTAAATCTCTGTTACTATATAAAACTTATCACCTCCCAAGAGATGACTATGTTAATAAGGGACTCCAGATCAACGATTCTCAACATTGGTCAATTTTGTCTCTAGGGAACAGTTAGGGATAACCTGGAGATATTATTGGCTGCCTGAGTACAGGTTAGGAGTGGGTACCTGTTAAGGGTGTGCTTAATACCCCATAGTACACAGGGCAACTCCTCCCATCTTTTCCACAGCAAACATAAGAGATTAAATGTCAGGGAAGACCAATAGTTTGAGGATAATGAGTAACATTTGAAAGCATAGTACTATAATAGCCACAGTTTCTTCCTTATTAGATCACACTCTGGACAAGAGAAAGAACAGGAGATCTTCTAGGGCTCATTCATTTGATCCATGTGTGTCAAGTGGTGATTGAATTAAAAAATATGACAAATCCTAGCATTATTCCAATAGAGGCGGAAACAGTGGTGAGCATAATTAAGAATTTAAGTTTTTAGCAAATGTAACTTGTATTCAATATCCTTGTTCAACATCTCCTAAATCGTGTGACTGTGGTAAATCTATTAAGTGTCATAGGGCTTTGGCCATTTCATTACTAAAATTGCAAACAAGACTGTCCTATCTGATGGTAGCAAAGATGAAGTAGCTAACAGATGTGAAATGCTCAGCACTCTGGTTGTCATGTGAGCACTAAATGAATGTTAACTTTGTTAATAATAACAGTAATGTTTGCTATTATTAACAGTATGGCATTTCAAAAAGAACAAAATCTGCAGTTAGAAATGTCAGTATTCTTCTCTGTGGCACTGAGATAATAATACTGCCGGAGAGTATAAAAACAACTAATAATGGCATCAATACTCTCAACATTCATAGTACATACGTGATTATATTCTACAAACCAGGCAGTGTTCTAGATTCTTCACAAGTCTGAGCTGTTTTAACTCACATGGCATTCCTACTGTGTGGGTCACACTATTATCCCTATTGTGCAAAAGAGAAAAGTGAATGTACATGGTAAACTATAAACCCCACAAAAAGATTATTACTCTTTCTATTCATACATTACAAAGTTTTCTCCCAACATTATCTCATTAGTGCCACGTGACATTCCATGACACATCTTAGGTGATATTTGGTATCCCTACTTCAAAGATTTACATCAGTCCTGCCTGTCCTCTTAAAGACATGTATAGTAATTACTAAATAGGATCTGAGACACCGCCACCATTCTCCTGCTTTTAACCCACTTTCTAGGGTCAGAATTAGAGCCAGCTCTTGACTGTCTTTCGCCCAGTTCAGGCATTTTCAGCATGATACTTCAGACCCTAAGGGGTCTTCCTGATAGGAAGCACCAGAGTTCTCAACTGTTCCTTGACATATTAGGGATTGTAGCAAGGGATTTTGAACAGCAAGGAGTTCTGTGATACTTTTGTTATTCTAGTTAGAAGAGTCAGCACTCAACCAGGTCTCACCACCAACCCTTTCAGTTCTAAGATATTTGGAGAAGGAAGAGAAAAAAAAATCTATGGCACTCTGCTTAGATTGTATCTCCCATGTATTTCCATTACACTGTGAATGGTTAACTGACATAGATAGGTAATGACCAGAATTCAGGTTCTTTGACTGTTGTGCTGGTTATGTATTACTATCACACTACTGCCACACCACAACTTCTGATTTGACACATCGATGAGTTGCATTTCTGCAAGTTATTTGGGTAACTTCTGAGATTGGCAAGAAATTGTCTGCCAGTTCTGAGAAAACTTTGCCCAGATTCTGCTGGGAATGAAAAGAGAAAATGTTTTCCCTCGACTTTGTATGCCCAGGAGAAAGTGCAGTTTATTGCCAGCTTTGAAAGCTAAGAGAATGATGCTGATATTATTTTTTAAATATTGTGAATTAAATGAGGGTTGTTTGACCCAAGACAAAATAATTTTACCATGTCGACTCCTAACATTCTTAGTCCCTTAATTGTTTAATGTTGTAATAATGCATTTTCCCCTCTCATTTTCCTATTCAAGGTGCAGTCAAAGATGAGAAATATCTCTAAGAATCTACCTTCACTACCATATATTGTGCCTAATTATAGTTGATATTTTCTGCAAGATTTCTATTAGGAGAGGAGACATATTGAGATGACCAGAACATATATAGCCATAATAATTCTAAGTAGAAAGGTACTCATATTTTATTCTTCTGACAGAGTCTATTGCTATTTTCCTTGTGTGTATTCAATGTCAAATATCATGTGTTATCTATTGAGTCATTGGAAAAGTCATGACATATTTTTCTATGTTTTTCTGAACAAAAACGCATCATGACTTTCCGGATGACCCAATAGAGTGATGCTTTCATTCACAGGCAAGAACTGAAACTTTACTAAAGGGACGCAGATAGTTTTAAATAAACATCTTTAAAAAAATTTTTAAATTATTTATTTAATTTTATTTATTGATTCATTTGTTTTTATTTGACCAGAAATACACACACACACACACACACACACACACAGAGAGAGAGAGAGAGAGAGAGAGAGAGAGAGAGAGAGAGAGAGCGAGCGCGCAAGCCACCAGGTCCAGTACTCGAACCATGGTTGGCCATGTGGGAGTGTCCAGCGCCTTATACACCACACCACCTGCTGATCCCAATTAAATAAACATATTTTTAAAAAGCTTCTGAGGGGCTAGAAGGTGGCATGATTGTTGAGGTGCTAGACTCCCATATGGCTGACCACAGTTCAAATCCCAGACCTGGCTGCTTGCTTTCTCACTTTCTCTCTCTCTTTGGTGAGCACATGTGCCTCATTACAAATTCAATAATAATAATAATAATAATAATATAATAATAATAAATAAAATAAATTAAAAAACCTTCTGTGAGGATTGTCTTTCTTGTTTGATCTCTAATTCTAACACATGTTGATTTTCCAAATATAACTTACAATATTATGTCAATATTTAAATAATTGAGTTGATATTTTTCCTTTAAATGAATATCATCTGTTGTCATTTTATGGTCTATTGATTTAATGGTGATTTTTGTAAACTTTATTTTTAGTGTATAGCTATTGTGTAAAAGTTATTTTTCCCTGTAATTTGTTCCAGAAAATAATCCTTGCTATCACACTAGGAAATTCCTGTGTAATGTAAATTTCAATGTTAAATTATTTATTGCATATAAATTTTCTTTCAGAAAGGCATCAACACACAGAATCTACTAATGCTGGTCTAATAGAAAGTTAATGGCTTATTCCAACTGATTTTTCAAGAACAAAGGGACATGATAAACTCAATGACAGTGTACAATTAGTCAAATGCCTAGAGGAAAGATCTTCTCTAGTCTACATTAAGGCTGCAGAAGTACAAAGGTAGGAACTTCTTTCGAAACCATATTCCTTATTGGATTATCACCATTAAACCTGCAGAGATATGGAGCTGAAAATCAGTAACACACTTGGGTGGATAAAGGTCTTTTGAGACAGGTTGTCTCCTCAGAAGTGAGTGCTGGATGTTGTTCAGCCTCAGGAACTGTACACAATATAACTCCTTAGAGATATCATTGCTCTACTTTTCTAGTTTGAAAAGGAGATCTGAGAAAGAAGCATAATGACTAGTGATACAGATTCAAATTATTGGGAATCGAACTCAGATTTCATCAATGACCGGACTTCTTTTGCACAAATTTAAGCAAATGGCTATCCAGCCAGGCAGGATTCTCTACAGCTTTTGTAGTACCTGCATGCCTAGAAGATATTGCAGGTTGGTTCCAGACTACCTCGATAAAGGAAATATGGCAACTAAGCAAGTTACGATGTTTTTGGTTTCCCAGTACATATAAAAATTGTTTATACTATACTATATTATATGTATAATAGCATTATGTCTAAAAAATGTATAAACCTCAATTAGAAATACGATGTTGCTAAAAAATGCTAAGGATAATATGAGCCTTTGATGAGTCATATTCTTTTTGCTGGTGTAGGGTCTTGCTTCTATGTTGAAAGTTTCTAACTGGTTAGATTGGCGGTTGCTGAAGACTGGGTGGTTGTGGAAATGTCTTTAAAATAAGGTAACAATGAAATTTGTCATACCTATTGGCCCTTTTCACAGAAGAGTTCTCTGTAGTGTACAATGGTATTTGATAGTATTTTATTCACAACAGAACTTTCAACATTAAATTAAATTCTCCTAAATCTTGTCACTGCTTTATCAAGTAAGTTTATGTAATATTCTTTTTTCCATTTATTTATTTTTAGATTTTTCCACAAACATTTACTTTACATATCAAGAAAATTTTTGTCACACTCCATAGTTCTTGAGAGTTAATAAACAACTTTCAAAATTTCAGAATACTGAATTTTAAAGATAATGTTCAAAATATTTCTTATAGTTTTGTTTGTGACTCTATAACAACAGAAACAGCATGGTTTTAAATATTTTTGAGAAAATATTTACATGTCAATTACTGGAATTGTTGAAAAGCAAATGCCCAGCACACTAGTCACACATAAACCTTCTCAATTCAGCCCTGCCCAAGTATTCTGTGATATACCATCTGCTAGCAAAGATAAGTCTCTTTTTCTTTCTTCAAAGTCTTTCTCAGGATAATCCTCTAGTGTGGTTTCTCTTTTGCAATCTCTGCTGATTACAATGCTGAGCTGGAAAAGTTCAGGTTACTTTATGTTATAAATTCTTTCATATTTCTTCTATAATCCTCTCTGCCAGACAGAACTATTTATGGTGCCAGGCCATCTTTCTTTTTTTTTGGAGAGGTTTTTGCTATAGGGGATGTGCGCTCGCCAGACAGACAGAGACATAGAGACAGAAAGCGAGAAATCACCCCCCAGGGGGGATGGTCACGCCGCAATCCCTTCTCCATTCTCCTCTTGGGATATTAAGCACACACGCACACGTGCCCGGTGTGAGTTTTAAGCCACCGAGTCAGGGACGTAAACCCCAGTTGACTATGTGGGAGTCCAGTGACATAGCCATTACGTTAACAGCTGGTTCCCCAGGCTATCTTTCTAAGAGCTTCTGTTGGCTTACTTGAGATACACCTTAGTTCCATAGTTTTCTGATTAATGTTCAGGTATGACATTCCAGTCAAAGCCCTGTCCAATAATGAGTATTTCCAATTTCTGATTCAATGCAACAAGCTTTATTGAACTTATGCAAATAACCCTTCTGCTACCAAATGAGAATACTCCTAAATATTTCCAATTCAAGAGGGGTCAGGAAGGAAGAAAAGTTTATGTTTCCATTTGAAGAAACAAGCAAGAAAAATATTTTAACAAAATAATTTATGTAATATTCTAAATTCTTTGTTGTAATTTCAAAAGTGCTTCTAGCATCTTTAGGAGAAGTAGATTCAATCTCAAGAAACCATTTTCATTGCTCATCTATAAAAAGCAACTCTTCACTCATTTAAGTTTTATCATATTATAGCAATTCAGTCTTATCTTCTGGCTCTACTTATAATTCTAGTTCTCTTGCTATTTCTACTACATCTGCACTTATTTTTTTTCCACTGAAGTCTTGAATCTCCCAAAGTCATCCATAAGGGTTCATATAAACTTCCAAACTCCTGTTAATATTGATATTTTACATAAATTGTGAATGTTCCTTATAGGATCTAGAATAGTAATCCCTTTCCAGAAGTTCTTTAACTGATTTTTCCCAGATTCATCAGAAGAATCACTGTTTGTGGCAGCTATAGACTGGCAAAAGGTATTTCTTAAATAATAGGAATTGGAAGTCAAGATTAATCTTTGATCCATGGCCACAAAAATAAAAGTACTGTTAGAAAACATGAAAACAACATTCATCTCCTGGTACTTCCCCATCACAGTTCATCAGTGACCCAGTGCATTGCCAACAAGTAGTTATTTTTTTTTGAAATAAATAAGATTTTTTTTTTTCTGAGTAGTAAGTTGCAATACTGGGCTTAAAACACCCAGTAAACCATGCTGTGACTGGGAGAGTTGAGTCTGGTCTCGGTAGGCAGCCTATTCTTGTGAGTGCACCCCTATCTCCTGAGATTGATTCTCTTCACTAAGTTTTATCTCCTTAGCTTGTTCCTGCCTCACAAGAACTGAAAGTTTGGTAGAAGAGCCAACCACCTGAAGTTACCAGTATAAGCATCCTCTGCTCAGATCTGGGAAACACACCTGGGAACTGAGGGTGAAATTCCCTCTTCTGGTACAGCAGAAAGTACTGCAATAAATAGGAAAAAGTGCATATTGCATCTGTCAACCAGAAACCAGAGATCGAAGACACATAAGAAAACGAGGGGGAAACTCTCCCTCCAGTGAGTACAATAGCCTCTCACCAATGATGGACAGCACAAAGGAATCCACAGAAATATCAGAAAAAGAATTCTGGACATTCATAGTGACAAAACTCAGTGAGATGCAAGAGAAAACTGACAATTCCGGGAAATGAGAAAATCACTCCAGGACATGAAAGAGGAAGTCCATAAAAAGACACCCTAAAAAAGAATCAAGCATAACTTTGGAAATGAAGAACACAATACAAAAAAAGTAAGATTTCCCTAGAAAGCATTAAGAGCATTTGCAGGACACAGAAGTGGAGGACTATTTGTTCATGATACCGTGTATGATATATTTAACTGGACTAGTGTGCAGTGTGTTCACGCTTGGAAAATTCATTTTACAAACTGTTTTGATGTACAGTGATTAAGTGTACAAAACAAACTTATAAATAATAAAGTTATCCAAACAAAAAAAGAAGAAACATTAAGAGCATACTGGAACATACAGAAGAATTTTTGGCTTTGAAGACAAAGTCTCCAATATAGACCAAATCACCAAAAAGAGTGAAAAAAATAATAAAAAAATAGTGAAGATAACATATAGGAAATTTTAGACACTATGAAATGCTCAAATAGCTATATAATGGGTAGTCTAGAAGGTGAAGAAGCTGGAAAGGCATGGAAAACCTCTGTCAGATAGTCCAGGCTAGTGGCATCATTGGTGGAAGTCATATGGCTTCCCTACCACTGGTTTAAATTCCCATATTAGCCCCAAAACGTGTCAGATATGTATGTACATACCTATGTTCCCAATGAGCTGTAGTGCTGGGGAATGGGAATCACAGCATAATGAGACCTGTCAAGAGTACTTTCTCTGTCTTATTCTCTTTTGTGTGTGTACACATGTGCTCTATCATAAAAAATAATTAAAAAAATATGAACATCTACCTGGGGATGGGCAATGTTCTTTGAGTCCATAATGGAACCTATACTGTCTAATATATCAGATTCATTTCCTCAGTAATGACTTCCAACACCTGGCAGCCATGTCAGGTCCCTACAACCCTCTTTCTATAGTACCCTTCACTTCTCTTTTATATAACATTACACAGAAGTCTCCAAGTAATTTGTGTGAATCAGTATCTTTTTTTTTTTTTTTTTTGAGGGGGTTTTATTTTAGGGGGGGTGCATCACCA
>NW_006160040.1:11077517-11114106 GCF_000334495.1 Tupaia belangeri chinensis | reverse complement strand
CCGCAATCCTTCCTCCTCCATTCTCCTCTCGGGATCTTGGGCACGCATGCACACGCGCCTGGTGTGAGTTTTAAGGCACCGAGTCTGGGACGCGAACCGCGGTTGACTACATGGGAGTCCAGTGACATAGCCATTATGCTAACTGCCGGTTCCCTGAATCAGTATCTTTCTTCCTGAAGAATATTAGTTTCATTATGGGAGTCACTGTATTCTTTTCACTAATGAATCATTAGAGAGTGCATGGCACAAATAACATGCTCGATAAATATTTGTAGAGTGACTAATAAATGAGGATCGGTAACTAAAAAATAAAAAGCTAAGAAAGTATCAATAATATAAGTGAAATAAGAAAAAACAAAGGTTGTTATGTGTTTAATTGGTAAGGGAAATATTCATACAGGGGAAAGATTTTTCTTTCTTTCTTTTTTTTTTGAAGAGGTTTTTTGCTATAGGGCATGTGTGCTCACCAGAAAGACAGAGAGAGACAGAGAGACAGAAAGCGAGAAATAACCCCCTAGGGAAGATGGCCATGCTGCAATCCCTACTCCTCCATGCTCCTCTTGGGATCTTGGGCACGAATGCACACGCACCCAGCATGAGTTTAAGCCGCCGCCGGGTCTGAGAATCTAACCGTGTTTGACTACATGGGAATCTAGTGACATAGCCATTACTCCAACTGCTGGTCCCAATTTTTTTTTCCCCAAAGTCATGGGTAGTAAATCGTTTCTTCAAGGAGGGGTGTGAGTTATTTTCTATATAACTGTCTTATTGAAGGCTATATGTAATAATCAAATTGATATTGTATCAGTTAAATAAACAACTCTATTGAGGTAAAACTGATATACCAAAAAAACTGAATGTGTTATTTTTATACAGTTGAATTTGGACATATGCATATGCTCATGATACCATCATTTCTGCCACGATAAAACATATCCATCACCTCTAAAAGCTGTCTTAGTCTCTCTGTGTGTATCATTTTTGTGTGACAAGAGCAGTTAATATGAGATCTACCCTCTTAACATAATTTCGGTGCATCACACCATATCATTAACTATAAACACTATTTTGTACAACAAATCTCTAGGTCTTACTCATGTTATGTAATAGAAGCTTCATACCCACTGAGCAACAGTTCCCCAATTTCTACTCTTCCAGGTCCTTCGATGAGATTTTTTTGTTGTTGCAGTTTATTCATTTATTTTTAAAAGATACATGTATTTATTTTTTTATTATTTATGTTAGACTGTGTGAGTCCACATATGATAGAGAGCTAGAGTGAGACAGTGGAACACTTCATAAGGTCTGATCATGCCATTATCTTCTTTCTCCAGTCCCCCAGCCCATTGGATCTTGGGTACTCGCACATATGTCTGGCATACCTCAGGCTAACTCAGCCAGGGATTTGAACTGTAGTTGCCATTTTGGGACCAGCTTCCTTTGAGCAGAACATTACCACTGCAACAAGGTGCTATCCTCCCTCAATAATTTTTAAAGAGCTTTAAAAATTGTTCCTAATAGCCTTACTGAAATATAATTGGCATACAATAAACTGCACATGTTTAATGTTTACAATGTAGTAAGGTGGGGTTTTTTTTGTGATTTTTTTTTTGAGAGATTTTTGTTGTAAGGCACATGTGCTTGCCAGAAAGAGAGAAACAGAGAGATAGAAAGTGAGAAATCACCCCCCCTGGGGGGATGGCCATGCCACAATCCCTTCTCCTCCATTCTCCTCTTGGGATCTTGGGCACGCACGCACATGCACCCAGTGTGAGTTTAAGCCACCGCGTTTCGGACGTGAACCGGGGGTCGACTACGTGGGGGTCCAGCGACATAACCATTACGCTAACTGCTGGTCCCCAATGTAGTAAGTTTTGACATCGGTGTATACTAGTAAAACCAAAGCCATAATCAAGATATTCATCATCCCAAGTACCTGTCCTTTTACTCCTTCATGATTTCCTCCTCTTGTCCCTTCCTACATTCTTCTTAGCAACCACTTTTCTTTTTCTATCACTCTGGATTAGTTTGCATTTTCTAGAATGTTATGTGATGTAATCATATAGTATGTACTCTTTTTCTCTGGTTTAGTTTTTAAAACTTTATTTTATATGTAATAGAATGTGTACACTCACAGGAAAGAGAAAGAGAAGGAAAGAGAAGCACCCTCTAGGGTCTAGTCATGACTGTCTCCTTTCCTTAGCCTGTTTGCTTCTAGGGTCTTGGGTACTCATATACATACCTAGTGTATTTTCAAGCCTACCCAGGAATCCAAACCTATGTCTTCTATGTGGCTTCCAGCACTACAGTCCAGTACTCTATGAACTGTGCCATCTAGGCAGGTCCCATAAGTTTTTTAATTAAACACAGTATTTCCTTACACTGAGTTAAGTACTTTGTTAAAGAATTCTTCTTCCTGCCTTATTTTCATTATAACCTTTGCTTCTTCAGAATTATATAACAAATAAAACTGGTATAATTAGATTAAAATTACATTTATCTCTTCATATTTTATACTGCTTAAAAGGTATTCACCATATACCTGTGACAACATTGTACCAATCAAAGTCAGTAACGAAAGAAGAAATGTTCCAGGATTTACGTTATTAAGGAGAGTGCTTCAATTGCTTGTTCACTTTCCATGGTTGGGCTGATTGATTCTTCTTTTCTCTGAATGGCCAGTCCTTACCAAGGACTTTTGTTTTTTGAAGAAAGATTATGTTTTGGACTGGTCTAGTGACCTAGTAGTTAAGGGAAGCAGATCCTACATGGGAGAGCATAATTTGAATCCTAGCCCCCAGTGACTTAAAAAACATGCCAGGCACATGTGTGCGTATGCCTTATAAAGCTGTAAATTTGAGTGCTAATGGGTGCCAGTAGGGAAGTTATATTACCATTTTTTTTCCACATCTCTTTGTTAGAGATTCCAAGATACTCAACTTAGTGCAGCGACAAGGAAAGAGTAGAGGCAATCGGTTTAGAGGGCTCATAGCACATAAGTGAAGGAGAATTTTTAGGCTTAAGAAGATAAAAGCTGGATTCTAGTCTTGTTACTTTGAGAAGTTACTTTGGCTGGGGGCATTTTCTTTTCTTTCACAAACAATGGTCTGGAGTAGAATTAGATGGTGTCTAAGGCTTTATATAATGCCACTATGAAATACTTCTCAAGGTTGGTGGTAGATCTTTATCTTCTAATAAATATAAGGATATGTTAGAGAGACAAACTCTGTTTATCCATTTAAATTGTGGAATGTTGGAGCTAGAACTTAAGCAATCACATATTTAGTGAGTATCTGCTCTCAGCAAAGGACTGCATGAGAGTTAGCAGTTGAGTATCGAAGAAGGCACTTGTGGTCCTTGCCTTTCCCAGGCTGAAATGGCAGAGGAAACCACACTAATCATTGGTAAAGTCCAACTCAGGTGAATGATTCGCTAGAGGTGCCAGATTCAACAGGGAAATCAGAGGGAGAGAGAAAGATCATTTAACATCATGATTACAAAAATCGGTTTCCAAAATCTGGCTTTCTCCTTGGCAGTGTTGGAAAGACATTCTGGTCTTGGTGGTTAATCCTTTGGGAAAGGTACATTGTCCTTGTTGGTTGCAATTCCTGTGGTGGTGTTAGCCCGGCACCTGCACTGGCTGAGTACTCACTACATGCTGTTCTTGATGGACTGTAGAACAGAAGTTATTGTTAGTATTGTTTTCAAACGTACTCCATCCAAGAGAGGCATTAGCAATGGCCTGGTGCCTGGTGCATAGATTTGTCATCGTATTATGGGGAGCAAAGCCATTTGGCTGTGCCTCATGCTGGAGCTCTTTGCTTCTGCACTGTATTCTCAAATTAGAAATGCATAATCATGCCAATGTGTTCAGATGGCACTTTCACAAGTCATTCGGGCTGAAAGAAAGATGTGGTGACATCAGACTAGAGTCTGGATGAGCAGCCTGCCGTAACTTATACTGCACACAGCTCCTCTCCCACAGTGGCAACCACAGAACACTGGGGCAATGAGCTCCATTATGAGGCTTGATGACAGTGCCAGGGAGGATTATGAACAGAATGTACCCAAAGAAGCGGGTGGTGCTTGTGAGTGCCAAGAGGAACAGACTGTGTTGCAGAGGGTGTTTAGGAAGGCCATTAGGACAACTTAAGTTATCAGAAGACTATCACAGGAGATTTGTGGTACACAACACTGATAGCCTGAGGTGGTGGAAAGGCAAAAAAATAAAGCTGAGTATACAGGCAAGGTGAAGAGAATAAAAGGCATATTCTGTATTTGAGGTATATGACAAAGTCAGTAACATGTAGGAATGATACATGTTGCTTGTAAACTACTTCTTTTGGGGCAAGCAGGATGTAATATATCTACCTGGAAAGGCCCTCCCACCACAGAGACTGTCCAGTATTGTTCCTGTGAATGGGGGATACCTATGTATGGTCTGTTAGAGCAAACATCATACGCAGGAAAAGTGTGACACAGGTTCCTTGTCATAAGGAACTTCGGAAAGCTGTACCCATAGCTGCTGTTGCAGTCAACTCACTATGCAGAGTGCACATGCTCACATCTCTACTGATGCCTGAGGCCCAGAGATCAGAGCAGAAGGTTTATAAATGTAGGCAGTATCAACTTCAAAAGACCAGAATTTGGATCTGGCTGAGATTATAAACAAGGAGAATGCAAATAAATTACATGCAGCATTCATACTTCTAGAGACTTCATTTGATCTCTTAACCCTGGGTCTGGGCCACCCCCTACCACCAGCACCATGAGCAGCAGCACACAGCACACTGGGCAGATGGCTCAGTAAAGGCAGTGACTTGGGTAACTGTGCGGGCATTTCTATTAAGGAATGACAGCATGTACAGTAATGCGAACTTTGAAGTTAAGGCATCATAGACTATTAGTGATGGAGGTTAATTAGCCACACATGCAGTGAACAGCCATTGGAAGCAAAGGGATATATGAGAATTGGGGTTAAAAAGGAGCCAAATATGGTCCCTGCCTTTTCCAGATGGGTGCCCCATGCAAGAATAAAGGCATCCATCCAAATGATTGATAGAAACCAATCCAGATGGATGCTTTTATAGGGGTGCAATGTTCAGCAAGGAAATGAGACAGAGAAATTAAAGTCTAGATCAAATCCTCCCAAATGGTTCTTCCCATATTGTGAGCTCAATTGATGGTGTCACTCTCCTTTCTAATCCTAAACCCAAAACACCAGGGTCATTTTCAATTTTGTCTTTTCTTTGCATCCTCCACATTCAGCAGATGAAATGAAACTGATCCTTCCTCAGAAATGCCTCTCCAGTTGGCCTAGACATCCGTCCTTACCTTTATTCCTTTGGTTCAGGAAAAAAGTCTTCCCAGGAGCAAAGAAGGTTTTTGTTTGTTCTTTTTGACATCTCCAGTATTCTCCCCTTCTGCCACTTCTAATCTACCTAGCTTTCCCTTCAAAAATATTTCCAAAATACTTTTCTAAATATATCAAATATTTTTTAGCTGTGTGTGAATCATTAGCCAAAACTACCGTGAGTATTTAGTGAAAGCTGTGGTCAGCATCTGTTTTCTAGCAGGATATACACCTACATGTTCTTACCAGCCCAGTCCTCTTCCACATGCATAGGCACAATTTTTCACCAATATAAGATTTAAGTCAGAATAGAAAGCAACTGCCAAATCAGTAATACTGGAAGTGTCAAAATTTGTTTGCTTTAAACTAATAATATATCAGTTATGGCTGTGCAATTAATAAAAATAAGCTGTTTACAATAAACTTGGAAATTTAGTAAAAACAAAATGGTGTTTTTCTAACAACAGAAGAAACATGAAACCCCCAGAAGTCACTTTTATGCCTTCATTTTTTGGGAAAGAAGTTAATACAAATGATACAGACTTCCTAATATTTTAATAACATAGTTATTCACTTAATAACTTTAGTACTAACATGTGAATGATAAGTTGATCCTATGGATGGTACACTTAGGAATATTGCTCTGAGTAAATTTTATAATGTGCTACGGTTATACCTCTGATTTTAATATAATTGTTTAAGTTGTTGGAAGGTAAAAATAGTCTAGTTTTCATGGGGCTTCTTATTTGTTTTTCTAGCTATGAGTCACCTAAAATTTTTAGTTGAGTCTTTTTGCATACAATGTGTACTGAAGGAATTATATTGATTACATTATAGTTTTCAGAGGGAAAGTAATGCAGAAATGATTTTGTTTATTGGCATGCAATGATTTTATCCCTTCCCCCTGACCTTTCCCTTCGCTTTCTGTAAGTCATATCTATAGTCCTTACGTGTGGTGACAACACTGGTTTATGTTCCTTGCTATATGATATCTGATCTAGGATACTCGTTTCTTGCTCATTTTGGTGCTTATTTATTTATTTAATGAAGAATACACCCTTTATTGTGGCATTCACATATTAATGTTTAATGCGGTGAACATGAAAAATATATCAAAGGTATTGCTTGCGATAAAACCTGAATCAGAGCCTGATCTGTCCAATATGGACACTAATGACTCCATGGTGGTTTTGCGAGAACAGAGTGTTTGCTCCACAGGATTGTTAGCCCCAAGCTGAAAACCTTGGCCACATGCGTTCCGCACATCCCTCAGGATTTATTATATGAGATTGGCTGACAACTAGCAAGGGACAGATTCGTTCAGATCACTGAGGGCGCACTGTTCCAGTGCAGCTGAAAGTAGCCAAACACTCCCAACTTCACATCACCATTTTCATTTTGTGTTGGCAAGGGCTTTTTCTGCTTAAACCTAAGTGAAATTCCAAATCGCAGTTATACATTTATCATTTTCTGAGAGAATACTTTTGTGTTCTTCCCCCATAATAATACCTTTTATTTCTGTAGCAATTTGCGATCTGCACAGTTTTTACTTCCGTTATCTCTTTTAACCCTCATAATAACCCTGGTAGTTATTGTCTTATTGTTCTCATTTTTATAGATAATGGAGTTGAGGTTCTGAGAGCGTAAGTGATTGTCCAAGGTCACACAGGTGGTAATTGAAGTCAGAACTCAAACCCAGGTCTTTTGACTCCAGGTGTAGCTAAGGGCTCTTTTGACTGTATATCATTTTATAATATTGTGGAATGTCTTAACCTTACAAATTGTAAAAGGTTTTCAGAATTTCTTTTGAAAGTGGATTGAAACACAGGCGCATTTATAATAAGTGTTTTCTTTCAACTAGAACCAACAGTGAGGCATTTTGCAATTTTCCCTCAGAGCATTCTCATATTTTATTCTACACACAAAATGCAGTGTTCATTACATGTGACGGTACTTTGGGAAAACTTGTTTTTAATATTAAATGTGTCACTGGTGAATATTCAAAGGGCTTATGCCTGGCTCTGTGGATAGCCTGCTGTGTGACCTTGATAAGGTTACTTAACCTTTTTTATGTCTCTGTAAATTTAGGATAAAATCTTTCTCTTACTTGGCAATTGTAATGCATAATTAATTAGTGCTACTAGAGTGAAATCAAAGGCTTTGCCACTAAAAGCAAAGGAAATGTACCACACAATATTACCCTGTATAATCACTGAGGCTAACCGCTTGAGCACGTGACTACAGATTCGGAGCCAGGAGGACAGGCGGTAACACAGCACAGAATTGGGCCTATTTTACCGCTGTCTGTCCTTGTCAACACACACAACAAACAAAAGCACTCAAAGGGTAAATATGAATTTCTTCGTTGTATTCAGCCCGTTATCCGACTTCTATATATTGGTGTTTTATATATGGTATACTTTATGGGAAGTCTCAGTCTCTTCAGAGAGACACGATTATAACTTTTACTATTTCCTCATGTTTCTTATTTTTTCCATCAGTTAACTACTGACAGCAGCAGTGTTGGTGTTTTAGTGAAATACATTAAGTAAAAGGTTCTTGTAGTTGGTCTGTCCCATCGTGAGAATAGTCTGGAGAGATGTACCCTCCGTGTGGCTCTATTCTGTCATCAAATAGAAATAAATCGCAGAAATCATGGCAATGAGGATCGGGGATGAGACAGAATGTGTTTGTGTCTTGATTTTAATGAAAACTCAGAATCTAAGAGTTTAAGGAATATTTTTACAGTTACAGAGATAATAAATAACAGAGTCAAAATTTAAATCCAGTTTTGTCTACCATCAAAATCCTTTATAAAGATTCAACAAAATAAAAACAGAGCAAAACAAAAAGCTGGAGATACTCATGGGTTCTGTAGGAGGCCGGAGAACAGGCAGCTTACCTGTGTTTACTGCTGGAACAGGACCACAGTGGGCCACAGAGAAGTCACCTTTGAACCTTGTGGAAGGGTTAGCACCTATTGCAAGACTGGACAGATAAGGAAGCATCAATGGGCTGTGAGCATGGGGGTGATATGGTGTCAGCAGCAATGGGTCAGCATGTACCAGGACACTGAGGTGGTGATGGAGAATGCAAGCAGCCTTGTTTGATTTAAGAATAGGTAGGTGTGCAGACTTTGGACTTCAGCTCAAACTTCTGTGATGTGTGCAGAGGAGGGTGACTTTGATCCTGGCAATAGGGAAATCGCTGCAGGTAATGTGAGCCAAACAGAAAACTTACTTGTGCTTTCCAAGAATCACTGTGGGTGAAATGAAGAATAGAGCAGATGATAGGAAGAAAGCGATTAAATGATTTCCAGGTAGGAACAGTGTTTAAAAGGTAGAATTCCAGTAATTTGGGAAAGTTCAGAGGTAATCCCCTTGACTTAGAAGAGAGAGTGAACAGGAAGTTATACTGCGGAATGCCCTCCAGAACCATACCCTCTATCCTTATGATAATCTTTTCCTCACATAAACTCTTAATTTACTTGTGAAACTCTCAATGGTAAAAACCCACCAGGTAAAACTACATTTCTCTATTCTGCTTTCTCTCCTACTCAGTTAAGTCACTGGATACTTAAAATCTTTACTGCATTCGTATGTGTATCTTTGTAACCTTTTCTGTTGGTTATATAGTGGAAACGACATTTCTGGATCATAATATAAGCATGTATTTAGATTCAGTAGATACTGTGTAAATCCTCCATGGAGATGTGGCAATTTATACTCCACTAGCAATATATTACAGTGCTAGTCACTGCATTCCCGCCAGCATTAGACATTTTCTGTATTTTTCATTTTGACCACTCTGATGGTTGCACAGAGGTATCACATTATTTTAATTTGCCCAGAGGACACATGCACTGACCAGAGAAAGACAGAGAAAGAGAGGAAGGGAAAGTGAGAAAGCATTCATTTTCTCACTGGAGAATGATCATCTCTTTTCCAGTTTTCTTTTCAAGATTTTGGGCATGCATGCACACATACTCGACATGTTTTTCAAACCACTGAGTTCAGGACCAGGACATAGTTACACATACGGGATCTGGCTTAACCACCATGTCACTGACTGGCGCCACATTGTTTTAATTCACATTTAATGAAGAAAATTATTGAATGCCATTTCATATATTCTTTAACCTTGTTGGTGAAATGATCTTATTTTCTTCTTTTGCAAAATGTCTAATGTCTTTT
This sequence comes from Tupaia belangeri chinensis, assembly GCF_000334495.1. Taxonomy (NCBI): domain Eukaryota; kingdom Metazoa; phylum Chordata; class Mammalia; order Scandentia; family Tupaiidae; genus Tupaia; species Tupaia belangeri. The sequence continues at coordinate 11,104,560 of NW_006160040.1, read as the reverse complement.
GCCCATATTTTTCTATTAAAGTTTCTTTTTTTTTCCTTTTTATTTGTAGGTGTTTTCATGTATTCAGAACACAAGTCCTTTGTTGATAATGTATATTGCAAATGTTTTCTCTCCCATTTTAGTTGCTTTTCACTCTCTTAATGGTGTCTTCTGATGCACAAGAATTTATTTTGCTTTTGAAACTCATTTCCTCTTTATCTAAGAGAAAGGTGGATTTTTTTTTTCTGAGAGAGATATTTTTGCTATAGGGTTCATGCACTCGCTGGAGAGACAAAGAGAGAAACAGAGACAGAAAGTGAGAAATTGCCCTTCCCCCTCCCAAGGAAAGTGGCCATGCTACAATCCTTCTCCCCCAATCTCCTCGCAGGATTTTGGGCAAGCATGCACATGCACCTGACATGAGTTTCAAGCCACCAGGTTCGGGACTTGTCCCAAGGTTAGTCATGTAGGAGTCCAGTGACATAACCATTACACCATCTGCTGGTTCTAAGGTAGATATTTTTGACAAGATCTTTCTGTGTCATAGTCCTCCTGCCCTAGCCTCCAAATAAGGTAGGATTATAGGCACAGAGAACTGTGTCAGCATGTTCAGGTTGGCCCAAGAATGAAACTTGGGCCTTCCAAGTGGCTTCCAATTCCCCACGTGGTGGCATTATCTAGGTGACTTTGTGGCTGCCTTTTTTTTTTTTTTTCAATTTTTGAAGAAAGTCTGGGAAAACTTAGTGTTATTTTGTTTTTGCGTTCGGTATTGTCCTATTGGAAATCAATGCTTTCATTCCATTATTTCTCTTCTGAATGCAGACTTCCAACACCTGCTCTCCCCTCCTTTCTTTCAACTAGCAATCATTTATTCTTTTGCCAGTGACAGAGATAAGCAAATAGAAGAGAACTTTTATATACAACCCTGCCAGATCTTCTTACTGATACTAACACACTTGCGTTCCTTTCTGTTATAAAGAACATATACAAGAGAAGTACTAGATTCAAATATTGCCTTCTGATAACTGGCAATTAACTTCTGACAACTTCTTTGGAGATGTAATATACCTTTCAAATTCAAGAAGGCATGCCTTGCAAATATAAATATGTATATATTTATTTAAAACATATAAATATGTATATGTATAAATATGTAATCATATATATAAATATTTTATTTCTGCCATCCATCCTACTTAAATCAGAAAGTAGCAACTCCAGCCTACTTAGTGGTGCTCAGGTTAACACTTCGGAGTAGTCACTGACTTCTCTTTTTTTCCCATACTCGCACAAACAATCCATTGGCAAATTGTTTTCTCTTTGAAATATATCCACATGCACTACTTTCTCAACTTCCACACTGTTCCTAGCAGTCATTACCTCCTGAATTATTCCAGTGCCTCTAACTGACCTGCCTGCTTCACTTTTGCATCTCAGTCTATTGTGCTTACAGCAGCTTGGCTGATGCTTTAATATAAATGTCATATCATATAACTTCTGGGTTTAAGATCCTCTAAAGGCTTCCCATCCCTCTTATTATAAAAGTCAAGACCATCCCACACCCTTTGTGCTGTGGCTCCTGCTGTCTTTTTGACTTCGTCTTCTCCCTTAATCACTGGCTCCAGGAATATGGGCTTTCGTGATGTCTTTCAGTTGAACTAGCTCTGTGTGGCCTCAGGGCCTTTGCATTTGGTAGCCCTTTGGCTTACCATGCTCTTCTTAGATGATTTACACCTTCACTTCCTCGTGGTCCCTGATGTAAAGAGGCCTTCGCTGACCACTGACACCCTTCCTAGTGGAGCACTCCTCACACGGTTCCTATCAACTCTTCTGCCTATTTTACCTTTCTTTACAGTTCTCCATAACAATTCGGTGCTTGTGTGAGTGATGTGTGTGTAATGAAGAAGTGTTGGCAAGTATTGGGTTGTCAGAAAAGTCATGATGTATTTTTCTGTTTTTCTAGGCAAAATGTGTCATGACTTTCCCAACACCCAATAGTAAGACCTTAGTAAATATTTGTTGAATGAGTAAAATTGCTTCATTTCAATGGATATATTTTTAATTAAATTTTAGATGGATGACATTTGAAAAGACATACCTGCCAACTTCAGTGTGGTTTTCTGTGAGTTAGAATATTTTCATTTGGACTGGACTCAACAGTCACTGAAGTCCAATGGAAAACTGCATTCGTTTCCTCAAATCAGTCTTCCTGTCTTATCTAGACACCACTTTGGGTTAATGTGAAAAACTGAGTCTGTATCTGAGGAAGCTAATCTTACTACTTAACTAGCAATACCTAAGGGCTTTGAGCTCATTCCATTAGTGCTGACAGTATTTTCAAGGCTGGAACTTCCTCTGACAGAATAATATTCAACTACCTGGCTGTCAATTTCACATCTAAGACAACATGTATTTAAAATGAAATTCTTTCTAATCACTGTTTTTTTTTAATAAATATTGATGCAATCCTATGCTTGAAAATATATTTTACTTTTTACACTCCTCTTCAATAAATTTCTTAGCCCATTTTTACCTTAACAAGCAGGTCAATAACTATTTCTTGCATTTTCTTAATTCAAATTTTTCTTTGACCATCTCCATGGTGGTTGCTAATCTAGTATATATACATGAGGATTGTTACAGGTTTATAAAAATGCTGATACTAACACAGACCAATTTTAGTCTGGATCGTATAAATGAAAATGCTGTCTCAGTCAAAATGTTTTATATACCAATGTTGTTAGATTTGTTATGAATACAAATATTATCATTGTGACTTCAGAAGTACAAGGAATAATAATATTTCTTTATTAAAAAAAATAGATAGAAGCTTACCCCTGAGCTCCCATTTTGCCTAGCTAGCAGGACATTGACTTGTCATCCTTCCTCGCCCCATCCTTCATGCAAAATTGTATAGTTCTGAGGTATTATACAAAGTCAGAGCATTGAGCTGAGTTCATCAAACCGACAGTAGTTACTGATGGAACGCTTGACACAGTTCACAGATTCCTCTATGCTTTAATTGTTTTTGTCATTTTTGGAATAGGGACTCTTTAATGAGGCCCATGTGCCTAGACTGAAACATTCCCATCTTGGAAAATATAAGAAAAAGCTTCCCCACTGAGGTCCTAGTATTTGTATCAGGATTCAGATTTACTGGAATAGAGTGACTCCAGCCAGTCTAAGCAAAGTGGGTACATTATGTGGCATAAGTAGCTTATACAATTTCTTTTCTCTTCTTTCTTTCTTTCTTTCTTTCTTTCTTTCTTTCTTTCTTTCTTTCTTTCTTTCTTTCTTTCTTTCTTTCTTTCTTTCTTTTCTTCTTTTTTGAGAGGTCTTTGCTATAGGGCAAAAATCCCCAGAGGGGATGAGCACACTACAATCCCTTCTCCTCCATTCTCTTCTCAGGTTCTTGAGCATGCATGCATAGGTGCCCAGCATGAGTTTAAGCCACCATGTCCAGGACTCGAACTGTGGTCAACTACATGGGATTCCAGTGACATAGCCATTTCACCAACTTCTGTTCCCTCTTTTTTTTTTCTCTAAGACGAGTATGCTTTCCAGAAAGACAGAGCAAGACAGTGCAATAGAATGCAAGAAATCACCCCCTGGGGTGGTTCCACTGCATTCATTCTCAACTCTTCTTACAGTATTTTGGGCACACATGCACACATGCTTAGTATGAGTTTTAAGCCACTAGGTCTGAGACTCAAACTGAAGTCAGTCATGTGGGAGTCCAGCAACGTAACGATTCTGCCATCTGCTGGTCCGGAGCTTATAGAATTTCTAAAGAAAGCAGGAAAATAAGTTTGGATATTTTCCAACCCCATGAATGCTCAACCACCTTCCAGTACCATTTTAACAGTAAAGCAGGGCATTTGCTAAATTCTGAAGTTTATCTTTTACTATTTTCTTGTGGTACTATAGTATTTGGGGGCACAGATATAGATTGGTTTAATGGGAAAGCTTATCAATAGTATGTTTACACTGCATCTATCTATTAATACATTGATGAACATTGAGAGGAATCGAGGCTCTCTTCCTACTTCTTTTCAGAGCGCCCTCAGACTATGGTTTGACCTATGACATCAAAGATACCTGCATACTTCAGCAGAGAACAGCAACATCTCTGAGAAATAATCATGCTAGGTTTACTCAGTAATCTGCCTCAAGTCAAGCAAATAGAAACCTTTAGTGCTGCTTTTAGTGATAGAAACAAAAATGATTGTTTTATGCAGATGCTCTTTATCACTTGCATGGACAATTCCAAATAACTCCATTTCATGGTTCAATTCATAAAGTCATCTGAGGGAATAATTTGTAGCTAGCGTGATCTGGGTTGGTCAAGCAGCATAGTCTGCTTGAGAACAAATGTGGGATAGAAGTCATAACTAAAGCTTTTTGAATGTTTAAGCTATGAATATGTAGCTACTTTCCTTAGACATTTTAGGCCCAAATTTTCTCCTCTGCGGAAAACTGTGGTTTTAATGATGTACATTTTATACCCTTATGCAGAGCTAAAGCTTCTTCCTTATGGAAGTCTTGGCCTTATCTGTGGGTGCTCCTATACTTTTCAACCAGTGAAGATGAAGTGACAAGAACACTTTAGCTACTTAACTTTTCTATGACAGACTATGAGCCATTTCTACTGAGAATGCATCAGAATAATATAGACTTGTTTTTAAATAACAGGTATGAATACCTATGCTTCAGACATTAGTCATATAGCCATGATTGTGGTTATTTTATTTTGTTTGCTTTTTTGTCTTGCATAGCATTTTAAACAGATTGTAATTAGCTGTTAAAACTTAAGCATTCAGATATTTTACACAAAAATCTGCACTTGGGTCTTCTCTTGAAAATTTGGAAACGCTGGCATAAGCACTGAGGTCATATTGCCACCTGGCAGTAGATAGGGGTTGAGTAGCTGCTGAACAGCGTGGCTTGAATAGGTTCCGACCTGATTCTCCCTGTGCCTTTGTCTTCACACTCCACGTCACAGTGTTACCTGTTTGGTCTCCTAGGCAGTTGAGTTGCAACCTTTAGTTTTGGTGCACAACTTTTTTTATTTTTCTCTTCAAACAAAAATTCTTTTTTATTTTGGGAGAGTTTTTTGCTACAGGGTGCGTGCACTCACCAGAAAGACAGAGACAGAGAGACAGAAAGCGAGAAATCACCCCCCAAGGGGTATGGCTACGCCACAATGCCTTCTCCTCCATTCTCCTCTAGGAATCTTGGGCACACATGAACAGGCGCCTGGCGTGAGTTTTAGCGACCGGGTCTGGGACTCGAACCACAGTCGACTACATGGGAGTCCAGTGACGTAGCCATTATGCTAACTGCTGGTCCCCCCAAAAAATTCTGAGACATTTTTCAGTGTGTTTTTTGTGTTTTGTTTTGGAACATTGAATGTTAAAATACGTCTGTATTTTCCTAGGCAGAGGATTCCTAGCTTTCACAAAACTTTCATGAATGCTTAAGAACCACCACTTAGAATGCTCTAAATTTCTATATTACCCAATTTTAATTGTGTAATTATGCATATGTTTCAATGTAAATTATTTAAATCCTCTTTTAGAATTATTTATAATATGAATAACGTAAGAGACAATAATGTTAATAATAAATGATGAAGGAAAAAATATTATCTAGAAGCCAACCTGTCCATAAAGCATGTTTTAGTTTTGTTCTAATTCTTTAAGTCACAGAGTTTTTAGATTTGCTCTGAGACAGTGGTAAAATTTTGTAGCAACTAGCATAATGGCTATGTTGCTGAACTCCCATGTAGCCGACTGTGGTTCGAGTCCTGGACCCAGTTGCTTAAACTCACGCTGGGTGTGTGTGCGTGCGTGCCCACTATCCAGAAAGGAGAATGGAGGAGAAGGGATTGTGGCATGGCCATCCCCCCTGGGGGGGTGATTTCACGCTTTCTGTCACTCTGTCTCTCTCTGTCTTTCTGGCGAGCACACGTGCCCTATGAACAAGACACACAATACAAAAAACCAACAAAAAAAAAAAAAAAAAAAAAAAAAAAAAAAGAGAAAATAAATCTGTAGATCCTAAAATTAAGCAACATTAGTTTTTGCTCATACTGAATTGGGGTTTCTAAAGGTCTCCTTTTAGAAACTTTTACCAAAAGAAGTATCACCGTAATAAATAGAGACTTCAATGCTAAAGGGAGGAACATGACATTCTAGTGGCGGGGTCTATGTGCAGCTGAGTAGCCAGGCATGAAGCAAGGGCTTAATAGAACACTACCATATATGACAATGTATACATATTTCATAGAGCACCTAGCAGGAAAAAAACTACTGGGAATTAAATCTGGCAAAGAATTCTACCACTCATTATCTCTAACGGCACTTAGGAGTTTTCTTTCTCAAGTACTCCTTCAACTTTACCAGTTACATATGTGTGTTTTCTTCTCATAGTACGTTAGTAGGCAATAAAAATAATTTATTTACAATTTCTAAGAGGAAAAAAATTAGAGCATTGACAATGAACTGCTTGTCTAATGATGTAAGATCCTCATAAATACCTCCAGAAAAAGACATTGGTGAACCTAGGGGAAAAAATGCAGTAGTTTTCTTACTTCCCCCCTTGTTCATAATACAAGCATTTGAGTGACTCATTTTTCCATATGAGTGAACACTTGGAGTCCCTGGCAAATGATCTGATTATTGCCAAACTCTTGCTATGAGTGAAGTCTCAACACGCCATCTTGGTTGCTTTTAGGATTGTGGTTATGAGTTAGAAACATATAGAGTCATGCAAAGAAGGAATAAGTAGGTAAGATGCCTTCTGGTATACTTGTGGAGAAAAGACACTGTATAGGATAACATTTCGAGAAATTCCTTTAAAATACAAAACTGAGCAGGAAGATGGGAAAGGATAGGGCACTTTTGTCTATAAATCAACATGTAAACTTGATTTTTTTTTAAAGTTCTACTAAATGCTCTTTTATGGTTTTGGTGGAAGGCCTGAGGCAATTTTAAAACAGGGATAACTGTAGTCATAATAAGTGGCAGTAAATGATGTTTCTTCAGTGATGGTTTATATGTGAAGGTGTGTTCAGAATCTTGGCAGCATATGATAGAACCAGCTCTGAGAGAGCAGGAGATGATTATTTACATGTGCCATAAGCTGGGGGTTTTGCTCTTCAACATAGATGAAGACAGGTTGGGCAGAATAACAGGGCAAATTCCTGTGGCAAATAGGGGCTGCAGTAGGTTCTGCCTGAGGCATGTGTTGTCTTTAGAGACGAGCGGAGGATCTGGAAGGCTGCCGATGCATTTCTCATCTCCTCAGTCACTAGTGCTTTCTTTTCTTTTCTTTTTTTTCCCCTTAAGTTTATATGGTTTTCCCATAAGAGTAAGATAAAGAGACAGAAAGCACCATATGGTCTCCATGCCATGATCCACCTCCTGTCTCAGCCGGCCCAGACCACTGGTATGCCCAGGTAGGTCCCAGGATGCAAACCCAGGAACTTTCCCATGTTGGTCCATTTGCACCACTGCCTGGCTTCCATGTCACTGATGCTTCTTATTTGGCCCTGTGCCTGGTGCCAGGGAGCATGACGAAAAGTTCTTTCCTTCATCTGTGAAGGCAGCTCAGTACTCACTGTCACACTCTACATGCAGTTCTAGGTTATAGTGCAATGTACTTGACTAGGGTCAGTATTACTAGTGATAACTCCAATATTTAGACAAATACACACTTTTTAAAAGTCATCTTGGAAAATAGAAAGTTTTTTGATAAATATAAACTTTTTATATTAGAGTTGATCACACGTATCTTTACAGTGTATTACATTTCTTTTTCCAGCATGATTACCATGCATACCAGTCAAGAGATAAATATAAACTTTTTTAAAAAATCATATTGGAAAAATCAGTTTTTCATAAAATTCAAAAAAGATTCATATAAGGTGATATTTTGGCATTTGATAATAAACTGGAAGACTGCATGTATAATGTAAAGATGAAGAATAGGGCTTAGCAAGAAACTAGAAATTAAGTTTTGATTTCCGGTTGTACTTGGTCAATAACTTACTAATACTGGTAGCCTTTTAAAATGATAATGTGCACACAGATTATCTGGGGATACTGTTGAAATAAAGATTGTGATTTAGGAGGTCTGGAGGGAAACCCAAAATCATGTACCTCTAACAAGCTCCCGGGTGATGCTTTTATCGGTGGTGCCCAGTCATCGCTAGGAGTCAGAGGCTCTATATGATGTAATCTCGCAACTGACTGATCTTGGTAACTCGCAACAGCTTAACTTCATCAGATCTCAAATCAAATGTCTCCTTCGTCCCCTGGCATTCCAGGATGATACTGGTTAAAAATTGCAATTCCCACTGTCCCTTTATCTCCTTAACTGACTTCACTTTTTTTTTTCAGTGCATTTACTCCATAAATATTGACATCAATATGTATCTGTAGTTTATTTCTAGTAGATTGTAGACTCCATGAGGATAATGGTTTTACTGACCCTTTTTATTATTTTCTTTCTTATTGTATCTTCAGTATACAAGAGGACTCTATGTTTCATGAAAAATGGAATTGAAGTATGAGTTCAATACCCCCAATTTTGAAGTCCATGCATAGTTTTCTAAAAATACACATTCTCTATGAACTTTCTGAAGACTCCTCACATAAAGGAATGTTTGCATTTAGAGACAAGAGCAATGAATGAGTGTTCTGCATCATAGAACATGTGAACGTTTTTATGGAATTTAGGACTTTCCAAGAGATTTAGCTATTTCAACTTTGGGCTGAGTATGGGCAAGAGCCTTGTGGATAGCATCTAGATTCATCTCATTGCAGAATTTGATATGGGCTAGTGGGAGTCTGAAATTCTTTGGTCTAGCACTTGGTATTTTATTCCATATCATTGTGAAAAATAATCTGAGTACAATCTTTCCTGGAAAAATAAAACAGTCTTAATTTTTCTGGGCTTTGAAAGACATGATTTCTCAGAATTATATGGCTAATTAAAGCTACTTCAGGAAAAATTTTAATTTTTTTCAGCATTATCAGAAGATAGGAAACTATTCTGCCTTTCCTGCATGTATTTCTATTGTTTCAATGTAGATGAAATATTATGGTACAAATTGGATGGCAGTTCCAAACAAGGAAAGTGCCTGAGGCCATAATCTTAATTTCAGCTCTCAAGACTGAAAGCCATATGAAGCAGAGGTCACTGGAACTGTACAGTATAGTTTATGAAACACCAGAACAGGCAAATGACCATTGTAATAGCAAATCAAGGAATTATTGTTTTCCTCTGGGGAGAAAAGAGATCGGAAAGGCTATAGGATTCTGTCTTGCATATCTTACTGAAAATAATTTTCATCAAAATAGTTGTTTTCAAATTTTATTTGTTGATGAAATAATTTGTGTGAACACATATTAAAATTTCCATCTTTTTTATCATTAAAACTCATATTTTAAAATATCCCCCCAATGACAATCCCAACCTTCCATATATAAAACGGTAGAAGGCAATACGTGAGGGACCAGCAGTTAGCGTAATGGCTATGTCGCTGGACTCCCACGTAGTCGACCACAGTTCAAATTCCAGAACCTGTGGCTTAAACTCACGCTGGACGCGTGGGCGTGCGGGCCCAAGATCCCGAGAGGAGAATGGAGGAGAAGGGAATGCAGTGTGGCCATCCCCCCTGGGGGGTGATTTCTCGCTTTCTATCTCTCTGTCTCTCTCTGTCTGGTGAGCGCACGTGCCATATAGCGAAAACCTCTCAAAAAAAAAAAAAAAAGAAGAAGAAGAAGGCAATACGTGAAGAAGAGCCAGAGATCACAGAGAGAATGGTTCCCTGATTTAGGCTTTCTGCAATATTCTAACCTCAAACTTATAGCTGGCTATTTTAATTAAATTAAGTAAGTTACAAACTACTAAGAATGGTAAGATATGATTTGAATTAGTCTCTGTTTTTCTCTCTTGCCCAGGGTAGGAAAGTAAGCCCTTTGATTCAGCTAAAATTTGTGATTTAGGTAAATTAGTAAAGCAGTACATTCAGCCAGAAGTTCTGTTCCTCTCTCCAATCCCATAATGTATCTGCTAATTTTCTCTCTGTGGAGAAGAAATTCATAAGACTCATGAATGATTGCTTCTATAACAGAAGGCCTTAAACTGTTCTGACAAGAAGGTATCCTTCATTTCCAGTTATTTCATAACACTGCAAGGAAGCAAAAAGCACCACAATGAGAATGTAAGACAGTTACGGGATTGCTGGGGAGTGGAGGCCATTTTCTTTTCTCTGAGAATCCCTTTAAGCCACAGAGACTGGGGAGTTCTGCCACACCACTTCTGAGTTTGTTTGCTATGGAAGTTTATTCTACCTGCCAGATTGTATAATTGTCACACAGAAGTGTGTTGCCTGCATACCTGAGCCAGGTAAGACATGACATTGATATTCTCTAATATGCATCTGCTGAGAAATGGAAAAACAGATCAGTTGCTCATAAAACAGCCATCCAGCCAAACACAGTCACATTTTGCATCTAAGAAGTGAATAATTAGTGAGGGAAATTAAATGTGTAAAAGTAAACAAAGTGATTAATAAATTAATAAGCTCTTTCTATTGTGGGAGTCATCAGAATTATAGGCTGGCGTGAAGTCAGACCCCCTGAGTGAATAAGGCATACAATATGGGCAAAGACTGTGTAGATGAAGAAGACAGTGAGGTTGCCAAAATGAAATACACATACATACATATACACAAGGCATTTCTTATAACTGATAAGTGCAAAAGCATTTTTTTATTATTTTATTCAGTTTTCAGAAAATTATTTTTATAGATTCAAAGTATTATAAGAACATAAATGGTGTACTTCACCAGTGATTGTATCTTTAGCTATAAAATAAATATTACTTAAAATAAAATAAATTACCAAAAAATATTTAAGAATCATTTATCTTTCTGACTTACTTCATGGAGTTGAAAGGATCCTGACAAGAAGAGTGATTGCCTTGAGGCACTTGACTAACAAAGCTTTATTCCAATAGTGGTGGTTATACAGTTTTGTACACGAAGCATAAATCTTACTGTGCAAACTGGGAATTAATAGCTTTTGATATTTTAATGATACGGTGGCAAGCGATTATCAAATGAGAGATTGTAGATCACAAGGAAAAGGTGTTACTATTGGTGAAACAAATTAGTTCATAATATTGGAATAACCATTAACTAATGAATAACTACCAGTCAGCAATAGGGAAAAAAAATGCGTAATTTAGTTTTTACTATTGGCTGCCATGTCATGTTTGGTTTAGAGTATGACACATGTATTCTCCAAAAATGGTGCCCTCTCAGAGAAGAACAGAGGTGGTTAAAGTAATGTTTTTCAACAAGGAACCAGTGTTTCCAGATCAGTGTTATCTTGCACCACATGTATAGAAAACATGGCCAAATTTTATGTATACAAAATGATAAATTAAATGCTCTTTTAGCCAAATAGGAAGACGCCCTCTTAGAATCATTAAGCAGTCAAAATTCGAGTGTCATCTCTGGCCTATTTTTCAGTCGCTTTCTAGTCAAAGTTCTTAAGTGATTCCATAGTGTCATGAAATGCATGTTGAGAGGGGTCCTTTTCACTCTTTGGTGGCCTCTCCTCTTGAATTGACATTACACAGTACACATCACTGTCACTGTCACAGCATGAGCTGCATATTTTGGGCAAAACCTCTTCATGAGGATGTCAGATAATCCAGTCAGTGCTACATGTTCAGAATTCATATCTGGAATTCCAGGAAGCATATTTCTTACTGCTGTATTGATTCTTTAAGACACACTATTAAACCATCTTCACTAGGTCCTATAATTGGTAACTGTTAATATAAATAGAGAATACTGATACAAATAATTATATCATATGGGAAAATGAACTAATGATGACTTGATTGGGAGATGTCCATTATTTTAATGCTTAGGAGCCAAGATCTTTTATGGTGGCAAGCGATTATCAAATGAGAGATTGTAGGTCACAAGGAAAAGGCTTTACTATTGGTGAAACAAATTAGTTCATTCATTTATACATTGTATGTGTGTGTATACACACATCCATATGCATACTTATATATATGTTTTGACTATGAATTTCTATGTAATTATTATTTTTTCTTGTTTGTTTTTCTGCTGCTATCTTATACACAGCCTAGTTATAATTAGTTATATATTAATACACTGAGGATAATTGCTACACCTCTGCCGTGTGTCTGCCTGGCACACATTTGCCTATAATCTTGGGCTGGTTTCTGGTTGGAGATAAATTGTGGCATCAAGATTTTGTTGGAGTGCTGTCTTGCTTTCTATAGCTCTCTGTCTTTTTTTCTCTGTCTCTCTCTCTCTCTCTCTCTCTCTCACTCATGGAAGAAATAATTAAATGAATTTGAAAATAGACTAATGTCCTGCTCAACAAGTAACAGGACTCAGAAATATTTGCGAATACATTGACTGAATCTTTTCTGCCAGGTTCAATATTTGATCATACAATATTAGTCTTAGAAGTAAGAAAAAAACTCAACCTCTGGCTTTCACTAGCAGTGTACAACCATGGAAAAGTCATGTGAACTCTCTTTATGTACCGTATCTGTAAAATGTTGGGTTTGGAAAGGTTAAAAGTAATATTTGAAAAATAAATAATATAGTTTGAGTATGTCTGCCACAAATTTTTGAAACTTGAAACTTGGTTAGAAGCTTGGTTAGTCCTTGTAACAGTGTCGAGAGGGTAGATACTTAATTCGACTATGGCTTGAAGGATAAGGTGATTGGAATTGGATGAGGTCATCAGGGTGGGGCCCCATAGTTGGTGTCCAGAAGCTTTATAAAAGAGCAGACTCATGAACACACGTGCCCTGCTCTTGTTGTTTCACCATAGCCCTCAGGACTTTCCTGAGAGCCCCCACCACCAAGAAGGTGCTCTTCAGATGTAGCCCTATAACCTTGCATCTCTAAAACTATGAGCTAAATAAACCTCTATAAATTACCCAGTGTGGTATTCAGTTGTTAGTGACAGAAAACCAGACAAAGAGGTTATCATTATTTAGACCAATTATAAAATAAATTCAGTAAAGCACAGAGTTAAGTAGATCTTTTGAAACTTTTTATTCCGACTCTGGGTGGAATTTTTATTTGGGGTTCAATTTCCTTCTGTGAAGAAAATGACTAAATGAGACAGGCTTCTTTGTACTACCCACACTGCTGTGAAAAGCACTGAATGATAGAGAATGTCACAATCAGGAGTTATAATGCAGGAAAATTTGTGCTAGAGTGGTCACTGTTTTTTTTTATTATTTTTTATTTCATTTATTAATTTTTTTTTAATTGGAGAGGTTTTTGCTATAGGGCATGTGAGTTCGCCAGAAAGACAGAGAGAGACAGAGAGACAGAAAGCGAGAAATCACCCCCCGGGGGGATGGCCATGCCACAATCCCTTCTCCTCCATTCTCCTCTCGGGATCCTGGGCACGCATGCACAAGTGCCTGGCTTGAGTTTAAGCCATCGGGCTCGGGACTTGAACCACGGTCTACCACATGGGAGTTCAGCGACATAGCCATTACGCCAACTGCTGGTCACTTGGAAGGATTTAGGTATCTTGAACATAAGTGGTAGGTACCAGGCAGAAGCATATGTGAACAGTAGATATCCCGATTTCCAGCATGTAGTAGGATGCTCTGTAAGGTAGGCAGAGCAGCATCTATGATTTTGCATGAAGCCAGAGTCTGTAACCAAGACAGGCTGACACATGTTCACTACTAGGGAAGTTGCTCAGTAAGTATCAAGGACAAAGGCATGGTGATACCGGAGGTGCTAGACTGAGATGACTATAAAATACTAAAGAGAACCTTGGACTGGGACTCACTGCACCTCTGGGTTAGAAAGGTTGCAGCTGAGAAAGCAGAAGATAAAATAGGCTCCATAGTCCTAAGAACACTTTGTGATACAGATTAGTGCATGAACATCATCGTTGTATCCTAGTACCTACCACAGTGCCTGAAATACAGAAAATGCCTAAAAACACTCACCATTGATATCAAGTTATGGATTCAGATGAATGTTGTAAATTTTACCTCCATGAGCCAGGACCATTGAGATAGACATATTTGGTATTCTGAGACGTTTTGGCTTGGTTTAGAAAAATAATGAATTTTTTTTTTGAGAGATTTTTGCTATAGGGTGTGTGCGCTCGCCAGCCAGACAGAGAGAGACATTAGAGACAGAAAGTGAGAAATCACCCCCCAGGGGGGATGGTCATGCTCCAATCCCTTCTCCTCCATTCTTCTCTCGGGATCTTGGGCACGCACGCACATGTGCCCAGCGTGAGTTTTAAGCCACTGGGTCTGGGACACGAACCGCGGTAGACTACGTGGGAGTCCAGTGACATAGCCATTATGCTAACTGCTGGTTCCCGAAAAATAATAAAATTTTTAAAAATCTGAAAAATATAAATATTGTTTATAATGCAAAAAAATAGAGCTTTATCTATTTTGTTGATGATTTCTATTACTGAAAAGAAAGTTCTATAATGTATTTATAGTAATTAGCAGTTTATTATAATTAAATGCTGGTTTTGGCACTTGGCATAAAGTAACCAACCACATGATAAATGCTGATGAAATAAATGAATGGATGCAATTTATAATATGCTATTTTCTTAGCATTAATCTAATCTATAAGTATGTGAAATAATTACATTAATGGAATCATTGTGGAAAAGACAGGGCATATAATTGATAATGTCTGAAAAAAATATACTATATTTGTTAGTGATAAGGTGAGTTCCTGTGAAAATCATTTTATTCACTCTATAAATTTTAGGGATAGATAGATGTTCACAGTTTTTTTGGAGGGGCATTTATTTTCCATTTTTAATTGCCAGAGAACGTTTGTACTAGCCAGAGAGTAAGAGAGGATGGGGAGAGGGAGAAAGCACCCCCAGATGGGACTTGATCACATGCAATCCTTCTCTGTTTCTCCATTTTCTGAGGATCTGAGGAATGCATGCGAGTGTGTCTAGTGTGTTTTTCAAGCTGCTCCAGCAGCATTTGAATGGTGGTTGGCCATGTGTGGTCTGGTTCCCTTAACCACTAGGCCGCAGGGCCAACCCAAGGGATATGCTATTTTATAGTGCAGTTTTTGTAAATGATATGCACAGATTTGGGTAAAATATAACAAGTTCTAAATAAAATTCTCAATTTTATTTCTTTCATGAACAAGAGTATCAGAGAGATCCTGTGAGAGAGTCAGAAACAGACAGCCTCAACAGGGTATTCATGCTGTGATCTCCCACCCAAGTCCTCCAGCTAGTCAGGATCTTGGGCATGCATGCATGTGTGTGTGTGTGTGTGTGTGTGGGGGGGGGTGTTTCAGGTTCACTCAGATCCAAAGCCACAGTCAGCCACATAGCTTCTAGCATTATAGAGCAACAGGCTAGTGCTGTGTGACAAGAGCAGTACCAAATGTAACAAAATTTTAAAGAAATTGTGTCCTCATAATTCCTCATAAAACAGTTTTTAAAATTAAATTATAATACATTAATTGCCATTTAAAATTTAGCATGTATTTTTATGCTAAAGTTTTTGACAGCCAGCCAGGTGGCATGGTGATTAGGGCAGCTGATTCCCATGTGGCTGACTATGCAGTTTGAGTCCTGGACCCAGCAACTAGGAAAACACACCAGGCACATGTGTGTGTATGCCCAACATTTCAGGAGAATGGAGAAGGGAACATGGTGAGCTATCCCCACAGGGAGTAATTTCTTAGTTTCACTCTCTCTTACTCTGTATCTATGGCAAATCCACATGCCCAATAGCAAATTGAAAAAACAAAATGGTGTTGGAAGATAATAACATGTGTAGGTATAAAATGAAAAAAACTGCATTAAAATTAAAAATTAAACATTTTAAGGATTAGTGGTATTTTCTCTCTCATATCATATGGGCAGTACTTGTATAGCGTTTGTTCTACTGAAGTTCCAGCACGAGGTGAAATCTGTGTTCCTCTAGAACTGAGTCACTGGGAGAGGAATATGTGTCATCTATGTATTCCTGGATTCTATCTTGTGTCTCTGATTTTATCTGCAGACCTTTTTTTTTTTTCCCTAATTGAGATTTTAATCTTGTATGTTATCTCTTCATGGTTCAGTAGCTCTGGTGCCTTCTAATAGGGGGTTTGGATTTGATGGTTTAGCATACTTTTGGGAAGAGAAAAGTAGGTATAGTCTAACATAGTTTATCATTACCATTAAAGGATTGTTATCACAATAATTTTTTCTTGAAGTATGGATTTTCACTTAGTACCTTTGATTTTCAAAAGGCACACTGACAAACCAGAAGGATAAACATACCCACAGAAGGATAAACAGAGTATTCAGATGATTGCGTAGAGATTCCTATCGCTAATATGTCTAATATGAATTGAGCATACTGCACTCAGGGATTGGAGATTTTGCATTTCTGCCCTTTCTTATATTTGCAGCATAATTCCATTGATTTTTTAGTACATAAATAAATATCAGAATTTACTGACTAATAAATATGTCTGATTACCTCATGCACTATGATAAAGCACTGTACAAGGCATAGGAGAAACAATACCAGGCCCTCTGAATTCATGACATTAATAAAACCAAAAGATGTTTACATGATCTTTTTGGCCTTGGTTAACTTATAGTCATTTTATTTCTTTTTCACATATTCTTTTTACCTCATTTGCTTCCTTCTTCACTTTTCTTAACGGTATAAGATGAAGTTTGAAAAAAAAAATGTCTCCAGTTTCTAAATAGAACATTGGATAATTCCATAGATCTGAGATTCCAATTCTGTCTCTCTCTCCACTTTTACATTTTAGATGACTATTTTTTACTAAAGGTTCTGTCATTCCCTACTATTTATGCTACTAGGTTGTTTCTTCCTTATGAAAGTAGAGGTAGGGTTAATGGTGTGGTGGTTGAGACTGAATCCCACATGGTCAGTAGTGCAGTTCAAGTCTTGGACCTGGCAGCTTGAGAAACATGCTGGATATGTGTGTGTGCATGCCCAGAATCCCCAAAAGAGGGAGAGATGGAGGAGAAGAAATTGCATTGTGACCATGCCCTTTAGAGAGTGCTTTCTAGCTTTCCCTGTCTGTCTCTCTGTGTTTCTCTTCTAGTGAGTGCTTGTACCCAAGGCAAATTTAAAAAGAAATAAAGAAAGTAGAGGTGATACTGACTTTTTCAAAGTCACAAGGCCCAAGTTTACTCAACTAGTCACTCAGCAGACATACGCCAAATGACTCCCCATATGAAGTTTTATCCTAACATCTTGTGGAGGCTATGGAAAAGCAAACAGTTTATATTTTCATAGAGGCATGTATTCTAGTTGTGTGTGTTTCACCTTTCAAAGTTGATGATCTGTTTTTCCCCTTAAAGCCTCTCTGGTATTAGTGCAGGTACCTGGCATGTAGTATATACTTAGTTATCTCTATGTGAAGCACTCAATATGAATTTTCTATTGATGTCAAAACAGAGACTCCACCACACCCATAGTATGAACATTTATATTATAGTAAAATACACATAATTTTAACAATTTTAGCCACTTTTAAGTATACCGTTTGGTAGAATTAATTATACTTTATAAACATCACCACTGTTCACTCCGTATTTTCCACCAACTCAAACAGAATCTATCAATTAAGCAATTATTTCTAATTTCACTTCCCTCAAGCCCCTAGAAACCTCTAATCTATATTCTTTCTGTGTGCAGTTGCCTGGCCTAGTTATTTCAAATAAGTGGAATCATAAGATATTTGTCCTTTTGGATATGATGTATTTCAGTAAGCATAATGTTTTCTTTCCTGTTGGAGCAGGCATCAACTTCATTTCTTTTTATGTCTGGATAATATTTTGTCATATGCAGAAATCACATTGTAATTGTCCATTCACCTGTTGACGGACACTTGTGTTGTTTTCACTCTCGTCTGAATTTGTCAGGCTTCTAGTTTTTGTAATTGAAATCAATTTGTGTCCTGATTTCTCATATATTCCTAGTGCTAAAGGTAAAAATGAAACCACCCTCCCTCCACGTTTGCTCTTACTTTTATTCCTTTTCCATGCCCCTTCTATGTCTTAGGTTATCTTTCTGCTGTCTTTCTATCTTAGCATATGTGTGACTATGTTTTTCAGAATGAATAGTTTATTTTCCCATGTTTATATGGAAATCCAGATTGTTAAATAAGAGCGAGTCAAAACCATGATTAAGATTCATTTACATTAAGTTTTCTCTAGAATTGTTGTAGTGAAAATACAAGTCTAATTTTTTTTCTCTAAACTTACTGATATTTCAACATGTCTCCCCACAAATTAGTAAAGAGTACTATAAAATATTTATATCATTTATTAAAATGCTAAACCCTCAAAACAGTGATTTAAAAAATACTAACCTGCCGGAAGCCGTGCTCTAGCCGGGGTGGGTGCACAGGAAGGCGACACGGGTGAACAAACTCAGGCCAAGACCTCAATGCCCCTTAGCATGTTCTCAGCTGGCTATACCCAGAGTAAACTCAAGACTGCAGCCCTGATGACCAGGAGTCATGCGTATTTATTATAGAAGGAGTTTTACAGGAGTAGGATGGGTGAGGGGAAGTAAGTGAAAGATTTTACTCCAAAAGGTAAAGCATTCAAAGTATAAGAACAATAATCATAAAACATGACATCTGTTTTGTATAGGTATAAACAGTCATAATTCTTAGAATGAGGAAGTCTATTTTTCGGGTGAATTCTCTTCTTAGATCTTGATTACCAGGGAGAGTCTTTGGATGAGAGGGCTCCCAGGAATCTTAATAACCTCAGTCCGAGACTAGCTTGATCACTTTAGTCCCAGATTGGCTTGAGAACTTGAGCCCCAGGTCAGCTTTTGAGAACTTCAGCCTCAGGCTAGGGTGGCAGCAATTACCAGGGCCTAGAAACAAATCCTGTCTGGTTTAGTAAAGACAAGCTTAGTATATACTAAAGTAGAATACCTATGTTATCTCTGGGGTAATCCACAGCTAAGAAGGTGAGTCTAATGGCTATATGGGAAAGGAATGTGGTCTTGTGAGCAGCCTAATGACTGACCTAAAGGTTACTGTGTACTTGGGATCCTTCACATGCTGCTCTATACAATGGCTGTGGCTTGGGAAACGGCAATCTTTCCTTGTCCTGAGACTAATGGTGGCTTATGGTTTTAGGGATAACGGTACCTCGTGGATGAGTCCCTGAGCCCCTCCTGGCTACTGAGATCGGTTCGCCAATTAGTAGCTTTAACCTAAACCTTTTTAATAGTTATCTAGATAATCCCCAGTAAGAGAAGTAAGTGTAGCATTCTTTATTGACATTTTCCAGGAGGGTAGGGTGAGTCTAATGGAAGTAATTCCTGTTCATAGCCACCACCTTAGTGGATCTGCATTCTTTTAGGATTATTGTAAAAGTTATAAGGCTGGGGGTGCCTTTATGGGGTATCGGGGTACGGCAATAAGGCCCATGGCAGAAAAATTGAGTGCAGGGTAGTACAACAACACAGTGGAAGATCAGAACTCAAAGAACTGTTGACCTTGCAAATAGTTCTCCTCAGCCGAGTCCTTGCTCTTTAGGCATGAGGGGCAGTTCTTTCATACTCAGCTTGTGCTAACTGCATGGTCCAAGCACTAACCCCTCAAAACAGTTATTTAATCTCATGCTCATTTTATTTTATCATAGAAGTATTTAAAAATTTTTGTGAGTTCATCCTAAATACATGTATTTAGTGAAGTCAAATTGAAGCAGAGACTAAGGCTGCACCCATGTAGAAAGTGCTTCCATAGTTGTTGAAGTCTGTGTGTAAATCTCTTTTACCTAACTAAATTTAAAGGTTATTTTTTACTGCTGAGATATTAGTAAACTGGATTTATAAAATAAGTAATCCACATCCTTTATTCTTAGGAGAAAAAAATAGTTTAGACAAGAGATACCAGAGAATTAAATTTAACGAGGGCGTTGGTGGCAATAATGATGGACTGTCAAGATCTCGAAGAGGCTGCATGCTAGCTATTTTTCATTCCCTGTAATTTACACACGAAGGCTTAGAGAGCTGTGGGCAAGCTGCATCAAAGGAAAGATCACTGTGGAACCAAAGCTAATGCAAAATTATTTGAAAACTAAAGCACCCTTTTAAATCACAGTAGTGGAAGAACCATCGAGTTTTTATGTAACAAAATATAAGCTTCTGGGTAAAAGATTTTCTCTTTTTACTGTTCAGATCAAGTACACGCAATTCATTTTTTAATCTAATCTATACTTTCTAAAGCTGTGTGAGTGGGTTAGGCATGTGACGTTTGGTGGGAAGAGAAATATTAAAGACAAGTCTATGTTAGTAAGAATAGGCTGAATCTAGTCTAATACTTCTGGTGTTTCCATTTATTTTGGGTAATGACACGTATGAAAATGACTACAAATGGTATCTTGTGTAATCTTTAGGTGAGTAAATAAGGAAAAGAAGGAGAGTTTATGTTATTAAAAATTGCAGGCTGAAGCCTGAGGTTGTCTGTATGAGCTAGGGGAGCCAGCACAAGGAACAATCTTTTGATTGTCCACCCAATCAATACTGATTTCTGCGGTTTCATTGATCTGGCCACAATCCACATTGAGTCTTAGTTTGCAAAGACCCAACACTTCATCTCTGTCTCTTTCTTACTGACTGCCTTACACAAAGGAGATACTAAGTGTTTGTGAGAGGAGGTCTTTTTACTCAACATAACTTTGCATTTCCCAGAAAGAGACACAATCAAATAGCATTTTATAGTCCACTATGATTTAGGCTAATGTTTAACTTTAAAAAAAATGTAATAAAGCACAAAATAATATAATCATGCTTTGATACTCCCCTGTCACATATTCTGTGGATGTTCAACAAATATCAAACTAGAAAGAGAAACACTGCATGATATTAAGTTAAATTCAATTTATTAATCTGTTGTTCATGACAAAATGTGTAGAATAGGAGTTATTAGCTGGGGCCTTGGGCCCCAGGACAGCATAGGGAAAAAGAGAACTTCAGGGTGTATATGAAAACTCTGAAACTGTAGGCAAATTTTGGAGTATGTTTTTCTGGAAAGATATTAGTTCACAATAAATATTCAGTTTCTATGTGTTTGAAACTGTTTGAAGGGTTTTACTCATTTTTTCAGAAGACTTTCTTTATTCATGATAGAGTGTGTTTATGAACTTGAGAGAGTGAGAGAGAGGAAAGGAGAGGAGAGAAAGAGAGAGAGAAAGAGAAAGAGATAAGCAGCCGCTATAGGACCTGGTCATGCAAAATTCCCTTTCTCTATCCTCCAGCCTATTGCCTGTTGGACCTTGGTCATTTGCATTTGTGCCTGGTGTGTTTTAGACTAACCAAGCTGGAAATTTGAACCATGGTCACCATATGATATCTGACTTATCTTGAGCACATGGTACTGCTTGTGACACTGAGCCTACCCAGAGTTTTCACTAATTTGATATCATGGCAATCATCTAATATTTAGCATGTATGTATTACAACTGTGCTCATGTGACAGATGAAAAGGTGAAATGTACAACAGTTGCATATAACTTGCCAAAGGCATCACAACCACTAAGTGGTCAAGCCAACACTTGAACCCAGAAGTCTAACTGCAAAGTCAGTATTCGTCATCACACAGACTGTGCTGTCATTTGATAGGCAGTAGGCTTTGTCACCTGATTTTACAAAGGAGATTTAGAGGAGTTTGTGGCTAAAGGACAGAAAGTTTCAACTAGAATACAGGAGACAACTAGACCACAGAAATGAAACTTTTGTTATATATGCTATTACTTAACATGCAAGGGGATTTGCTACATCTCGGGAACATCAGATGAAGCCACCTGTGATCACTTAAATGTTGGCTGTTTTTCATGTTTGCTTAGTCTGGCCACCCAGCATGTCATATTGTTTATAGCACAATGAAGAATCAAGATTCTGGCAAAGCAGGTAAAATGAATTCATCAAATCTAGGAGAGTGTTAAAATTTAAGTGGAGGGACCAGCAGTTAGTGTACTGGCTATGGTGCTGAACTCCCATGTAGCCGACTGCAGTTCGAGTCCCAGACCCGGTGGCTTAAACTCATGCTGGGTGCGTGTACGTGTGTGCCCAAGATCCCGAGAGGAGAATGGAGGAGAAGGGATTGAGGCATGGCCATCCCCCCTGGGAGGTGATTTCTCGCTTTCTGTCTCTCTCTTTCTTTCTGGTGAATACACATGCCCAATAGCAAAAACCTCTCAAAAAAAAAAAGTAGAAATTATAGTTATGTAAAATATAATTATTTAAGTTGAGTCTAGAGTTCCTGGAGACCAAAGCAAAATGCAAAACAAGATTAGTTATATAATTTTCTAAATTTTTATTTCAATTTCTTTTATACATTCAATCACATATGTCTCTTACCTTATACAGTGAAAATGTTCCAACATGAATACATTTCTCACCCATCCAGTTGGGAATATTAGACACATTATCTTCAACAGATAATAACCCATTTCTTTGTCCCATAAATGTCTTGTCTCTCTATTTTTCTCCTTAATATTGATACTTTATTTGACTACTTATTTCTTCCTCAAAGAATACACTACACTATTTGGTTCAAAGCCAGTAATTTATTTTCTTTGAGTATATAGTAAACACATATTTTTTCAATAATAGTAATAGCAGTATTATACATTGAATCATGTTCTACTTCATTCAGTCCTAGATTTGTATGTTGAAATACTATCCCCAGTATTTCATAACATGACTGTATTTGGAGAAAGGGTCTTTAAAACAATAATTAAGGTAAAATTTGAACATATGGATGAATTCTAATTCAATATGACTGGTGTCCATATAAGGAGAGTTAGGGCACATACATGTATGTATACAGATGAGAGACCATATGAGAACACAGTGAGGAAAAAAAAACAAAACACTCTTGGGCCAAGAAAAGAGGTCTTCGAGAAAGCAAACTTGCTAACACCTTGATTTGGATGTCTAGCTTCCAGAATTAGGAGAAAATATATTTCTACTATTTAAGACACCCAATTTATGCTATTTTGTTATGGTAACACCCTTGGACTCATACGAACAGTTGCTATTTTTTTTGGGGGGGGAGGGAGAGGTTTTCTTGCTATAGGGCACATGCCCTCATCAGAAATAGAGAGAGAGGCAGAGAGACAGAAAGCAAGAAATCATCTCCCAGGGTGACTTCTCTTCCATTCTCCTCTTAGGGTCTTGGACACGCACACACATTCGCCCGGCGTGAGTTTAAGCCACTGGATATGGAACTCAAACTGTGGTCAACTACATGAGAGTCTAGCGACATAGCCATTACAGCAAGTGCTGGTCCCAGTTTTCTTATATTTTACAGTAATAATCAAACATTCTTTTTTACAGTGTATAACAACATGGTAATTGAAGAAACAGTGAAAGTTAGTTGAGGACCCCTTAGTCAATTCTAAAGATCAAAAATAATGTAATCCAAACATAGCATCTTCTCTGGGACAACTTTATCCAAAGATAAAATCTAGACTCAGAGAAAATGGGTCAACTCTGTATGGGTGTGTGTCACACACATGTCTGTACATGTTTGGGCTTTTTATGAGAGTACTTTGCCACCCAGAGAACTTAAACTTCTCTTAAGGCAGCAAACAAAGTTTTGTTTTTCTGTTGCTAATTAAGGGTCAAGAATAGACTATTGGGCAAAAGACTTAACTACCTTTAATGAAAGTGGAAAGGCCCCACCAAGGATTGAGTCCTTGTCCTTGGTTATTTGGCTCTAAACTCCACACCCCTGGCTCAGAAGCGAAAGTTTATATTAAAGTTGTGGCTCAAAGCCAATACATGAAAAAAACAAAAACAAAACCAAAAACAATTAATGTCATTATCTAAAGCTGTACACCATAGGTTTGCACAGTATATTTTCAAAGCAGGAGTGAAAGAATCGACTATGATCAGAGAAAATCTAATTGGGTAGTCATATACATGTTAATGTACAAAATAATTAAGCTTAATGGTGATTTACTATGTAAAATACTTCTGTGAATGAAATTCTGTGATTTATTAATAATATTATAAATAACCAAACTTTTTATACACCTTGTATATCGTATAGTCACCATGATTGTAATTATTTATTGAACTGGTTGTGTCCTCCATACTCAGTCACCCCACTGAGATCATGAGCCTCACTTAATTTCTTTTTGTTTTCTATCAGCAATGCTTAATAAATGTCAAATGATTGAGTTAAAAAAATGAATAAATAAAAGTACATGAACATTAAAATTTATACAGCAATCAGATTCTCTAATTTTGCAGAGAGTTTATCATTTAATAATAACAATATTTTGTATACTAGGTTATTTATACAACTTTGACTTTTATGGCACCCCTTTTTTTTAATCACACTTTGGAAAATGTCTCAAGGATGAGAAAATGCCCTCAGTCAAGTGTTGGACAAAAATTTATGTGTATCAGTAACACACACGTAGGCACAGAAATAAAAGAAAGTAAATGAGAATGTTAGCTATGGTTACGACCAGGGTGAAAGACATTCATTATGACTTATTGAAAAAAATGATAAAATCCATCCCTTTAAGTACCTAGTTCCATAACTCTTGACAAGGACATCGCAGTCTGAGCTTTTTTGGTGGAAATGTAACCACAACAATCAAGATAAAGAATGATTTTATCACGTCAGTACATGCTTCATTATATTCATTCTGTCTCTCAGAACCCCAACACATTGTGCTCGTTCTGTCTCTCACATCCCCTGGTGACAACTGACTTCCCTTTTTTCTCCTTTTAACTTTTTTTTCATCTAAAATTTCATATTCAGGAATTATGTAGTATAAAATTTTTCAAGTTTTCTTTCATTTAGTGTAATTCTTTTAAGGTATGTACATGTTGTTGAATGTACCAGCATGCATTTTTTTTTCTAGTTTTTGATAGTTGAAAACAGAGAGGAAATAACATTTACATGCAGGTGTTTGTGTGAACATAGTTTTATGTTTTGCTTTGCTTTGTTTTGGATAAACTCCTGAGTGAAATGCTTGGTTGCATGGTAAATGTTTCTTTTATTCAAAGAGAAACTGTCAAATTCTCTCCCAAATGATTGCACCATATTGTATTCCAACTGGTGGTATGTGTGAGTCCCAGTTGTTTTGTCTCGTCAGTACACAGTATTGTCAGGCTTTTGTTGTTTTAGCCACTATAATAGATATGCAATGGTATCTTAGTTTTTATTTGAATATCCCTAGTGACTACTGATGTTTCCTAGCTTTGAACGTACTTATTACCCATTTAGGTATATATTTTATTGAAGTATCCAATATTTTGCCCCTTTTTAAAGATTTTGTGGGTTGGACCAGCCAATGGTGCAATGGTTACATCACTGGACTCCCACATAGTCAACCATGATTCGAGTCCCGAACCGGTGGCTTAAACCTCATACTGGGTGCATGTATGTGCATTTCCAAGATCCCAAGAGGAGAATGGAGAAGAGATTGTGGCATGGCTATTACCCCCAGGGGGTGATTTCTTGCTTTTTGTCTCTCTCTGTGTCTCAGGTAAGTTCAAGCGCTCTATAGCAAAAATCTCTCTCAAAAAACAAATCAATAAATAAGTTTTTTTTTAATATTGAGATTTATATAGCACACACTGAGTATAAAATCTTCAAATATTTTATTCTAATATGTGACTTGTCTTTTCATTTTGTTACAAGTTCAATTTTAAAAGCAGATTTTTATTTTGATAAAGTCCACTCTCCAATTTTTAGTGTTGATGATGATGCCCCTGTTGTCATCAAATTTATTTAAATTTTCTTAAATTTCTTTTTATCTCACCTAAGTGACAAAGATTTTCTCCTGTGCTTGTTCTAGGTGACCTTATGCCCATATATGGAGGTAACCCTTAGATAATTGTTACATGTAAGTGTAAGACCCTAATCCAATAGGACTAGTGTCTTGAAGACAAAGGGACACCAGGAATGTGCACACACATAGAAATGGTCATGTGAGGACACAGGGACACTTGAAAAACATCACCCTTCCTTCTTCTGTAATTTATTAGCTTTTTTTTTTAAGAGAGATTTTTGCTATAGGGCATGTGCACTCACCAGAGAGGCAGAGACAGAGAGAGAGACAGAAAGAAAAAATCACCCCCAGAGGGGATGGCCATGTGGCAATCCCTTCTCCTCCATTCTCCCTTGGAATCTTGGGCACGCACACACACAGGTCCAGCATGAGTTTTAAACCTCTGGGTCCAGAACTCAAACTGTGATTGACTATGTGTGAGTCCAACGATGTAACCATTATGCCATCCACTGGTCCCATGTTTGCCTTCCTATGCAGCTCCCTAAGTGACTTCAAGCTCAGGGGAGAAGGGTCTGAGCAGAACCTTGTTTCTTTCCTCCAGTTCTGATTGGTTCTCTCCTGCAGGACTGTACAATATTGGGAGGTTTCTCTCATCTTCTGTTTTATCTCCGATCATTTCTGAGTATTCATCGAAGGTTTGGGGACAAAAGTAAAAATAAAAAGGTATAAATTCCTCTTCAATCTGCAGTTCGCATGGTTTCCAGACTCTTAACACTACTTGGTCTTTATAAATTTGTTAAACTTTTGTGTGTGTGTGTGTGTGTTTGCTTTTTTAAAAAATTTAAATGTATTTATTTACATTCATTCACTGTATATCATTACAACATACAAAATGAGATGTTCCATGCAGAATACACTGTATATTGGCTCCATCAAGCACACCAACATACGTGTTATCATCAAAAAATAATTTTCCATTTCTTCTTTCTTGTATATTTTACTTTTTTTCCCATCCTTGATCCCCTATCTCTCACACTCTACCATCTCCCACCCTCCTCCCACACTGTCTCCATTTTAGGTTATTTATTTATTTATTTTTTTATGAAATAAAAAAAAAAAATTAGTGACCAGCAGTTAGCATAATGGCTATGTCACTGGACTCCCACGTAGTGGACCGCAGTTCAAGTCCCGGACCTGGCGGCTTCAATTCA
>NW_006160040.1:11074641-11077371 GCF_000334495.1 Tupaia belangeri chinensis | reverse complement strand
CACACGCCCTATAGCAAAAACCTCTCCAAAAAAAGAAAAAAAAAAAAACTTAATTTACATTCATTCCCAGAGTTGGCCTTGTTTACTTCTGTGATGGCTGTTGTCTTTGACTCCTATGTCCTCTGTTAGTGACTCATTGTCTTGTCTGCTTTTGCAGATTTTTTTTTTTTTTTAAATTTCAGGACATATTGTTACAAGTTTTCAGTTTTTTGATGAAAGGTTCAAAAGCAAATTTATTTAGGCTATGCTTATACAAAAATAAATTGCAAAATAATTTGCCTGATGTTAAACTTGTTTTAGTAGATGCCCCAACTGTGTAATAGTAACTGTTATGTATTATGTATCTAGAACTTTGCAAATCAAGGTTTTGTTTTTTTTTTTAATTTTTGAGAAGGCACATGTGTTCATTTGAGAGAGAGAGAGAGAGAGAGAGAGAGAGAGAGAGAGAGAGAGAGAAAGGGAGCACTCCTCCTTCTCCGTGGAGTGTGGTCACACCACAGTCCTTTTTCCCCATTTCTCTTTCCTGTCAGAATTTGGGGCATGCAAACACACATACTTTGCATAGTTTTTCAAGTCACTGGGACTGGGACCAAACCTCTGTCAGCCATGTGGGATCTAATTTGTAACACATAATGCTCAATCACTGCACTGAGGGATTG
Organism: Tupaia belangeri chinensis; assembly: GCF_000334495.1. NCBI lineage: Eukaryota > Metazoa > Chordata > Mammalia > Scandentia > Tupaiidae > Tupaia > Tupaia belangeri. The sequence goes on along the minus strand of NW_006160040.1, from coordinate 11,076,712 downwards.
ACCCAAAAGTCATTTATCTCGAAAAACATAGGATTTTTTTTTTTTAAAGCTTGGAAATCATTTAACATATGCCTTGCTCTTTAATCATGTAGTGAGAATATTTTGTTACTTACTTAAATTTTGAATAACATTAAATGTTCTTTGATGCTATACTTGCCATGTCTGAAAAGGAAAGTAATCAGTTATTAAACAAAAATTTTAAATTTATAATTTAAGAAATATTATGTATTCTCAATTAATTAGGAGAAAATAATACAATTCTTTTTACCAAAAGGATTAGGATCTGCAGATAGGTTAATAGGAATATTTCTTTTCTTGGAAAACAGAACTCAGGTTTATTTTTTCAGATGTGAGATAGAGGGCTTGCTTGCCAGCATATCACTGACTTCCTGATTAAGTAATACTGAATTCATACTGACAGTTACTGATTTGATTTCCTGGTTGACCTGTACAGGCCAGGCATTTGGCTCATGATCTCAGCTACCTTGGAAAGTTGGGGATTAGGGAGTAGGGACTGCAAGGAAAAAATCATGTTGAAAGGGCAGGCCAATGGGTCGTATAGTGGCTGAGGCACTGGTACCACATGGCAGACCGTGGTTTGAGTCCTAGATCTGGTGACTTGAAGATCATGCTGGGTGTATGTGCACGTGTGGGTGCTCACAGTCCCAGGAGTAAAATGGAGGAGGAGGAATTGTGGCATGGTCACCCACCATGGTGGGGACAAGGGGAATGATTTCTCACTTTTTCTCTTTCTGTCTTTGTCCAGCAAGAGGATGCACCCTATGACAAAAACTTTAAAAATCAAAACAAAAAACATGCTGAAGGTGCTTGTATTTCCCTCTCTCTCAGTCTCTCACCTTCATGAGATAAATAAACTTTGAAAAACATTAAATAAACGTTGAGAAAAGAGAAATAAATTTTGAAAAAAAGAAAAGTTAAACTGATCATCAATGATTTTGCTTCTTGCCTAAGTGGCATCATTTGTTACATCACATTCCTCAGGCTTAATACCTTCACAATAAATTCCATTACTTTTTCCATTATATTTAAATTCTATTTGAAATATAATGTTCAAGCATGCATAAAAAAATTATATTTTTACTTGATGTATGTTGCAACTTTACAACTCCTTGTAGTGTTGGTGAGATTAATCTGTTATTGCTTCATAATATTAAGTTGCAACCAGGCATGTAGTTATTTCTTAATTATAAGAAATGTGCATCATTATTTTGTTTTTATTTTGCATCTTCTTGGGGGGCTTCTGGAAAATGTTTATTGGACAGTGTAATTAGCCGTATCTTTTTAAAAATTTCACTGGATTGCCTTAGACTCTCATATAAATTCAATAAACTAGCAAACCCTGAATAGTGAAAATAAGAGTAATGAAAAAAGGAAGAAACATTTAACAGACAAACAAATGTAAAGTTCTCTGTTGAAAAAAATATATATATACAACATGAAGGGGACTTTATGTAAGTGTGAAATTAATCTGAAAATTTTAAAAAGAGTAATGAAAATGTAGACTAAAAGTTTTTACTTTGCTTAAAGTAGGATATTTTACAAAATAAAAATATTATAATTCTTAAATATTACATATATTAAGAAGGAGGAGAGTCTGAGGAAAGACATTAAAGAGAAACATAGAGAGGTAAGACATTTATAGGACACAGAAAGGGGCTATTATCTGTTGATGATAACATTTATAGTATCCCCAACTGGACTGGTGAGAAATGTATTCATGTTGGAACATTCTCTTTATAAGATAAGTGATGTACGTGATTGAATGTATAAAATAAAATATTCTAAAAAGTTTACATTTTAGGCTATCATTGTTGGGTGCTTCTTGAGATTTAAGCAAATCATTATTGGTTCACTGCCCTTGGCATTGAAAGCTCTTCTCTACATGTACAACCCTTGCTGCCCTTTGTGCTTAATGACTAATTGGCAATCAAAGGTCCTGCACAGTGGGCACTTCGCTCCCAACAGTGTCACAGGGAGTGAGAAAACACAGGTGTGAGTCAAGAAATGTAAAAGATTCAATCCTAGCAGGAAGAAATACTGAGTCATCTGA
>NW_006160040.1:11073715-11074511 GCF_000334495.1 Tupaia belangeri chinensis | reverse complement strand
CTTAAAACTCATGCCGGGTTAATGTACATGCGTGCCCAAGATCCCGAGAGGAGAATGGAGGAGAAGGGATTGCGGTGTGGTCATCCCCCTTGGGGGGTGATTTCTCGCTTTCTGTCTCTGTCTGTCTGGTGAGCACACACACCCTACAGCAAAAACCTCTTAAAAAAAGAAAAGAAAAGATTGATTAAATGAATATTGATATATAGTAGCATATACAATAAGCAAATTGTTCTCTCTGAGTTGATATCTGAACCACATATTATAATTTTGGTGGTTCTCTGCTCTAGCTCATCAGTTGAACTGGTATGCAGGCCTAGGAGAATTGAGGATTTTAACTGAGAGGAAACTAAGACGTCTGTTAGGGTAATTAGGATAGTCTGGGAGAGGGGAAAAGGGTGTGGAAGACAGCACTGTGATTTTCACAGACAGTGGTTATTTGGCCCTATCCTAGACCTCTATCAGAGACACAGGGCACCACAGACCATACAGAACTCTATGGCTACATGGAAAGGAGCTGTGAGGACTATACTGCATTCCTGAAAAACTGAGACAGAATCTGTAGGGTGTACATTTCTCCAGGACTCTGAGAAACTGCCACCATCAAGGTTTCCTTTCAGGGAAGGATGTCAGTAAAGACTGTCAGGGAAGAAAAATGAGAGACCGTAAAGAACTCAGTTGAGACACTGCTGGAGGTTCTGGAAATAACTCAGTGAATCTTTTGGGTAGTACAGACAAGAAGGTTTCCATTTGCTAACGAGAGTTATAGCAAGTGAAACTGGAGTTTTTAGCATGAATG
>NW_006160040.1:11072578-11073585 GCF_000334495.1 Tupaia belangeri chinensis | reverse complement strand
CTCCAAAAAAAAAAGAATTCCAAGACTAGCTAGAATCTCCTATATACATCATCAACATCGTTTTGTTTCTTAGTGTTTATCAGTTTTGATTTGTATAATTTGTATAACTTGATTTGTATAATTTGATGATATATTGTCCACTAGACTGCAAACTTCAAGAAGGAAAAAAAAAACAAAACACAGGTAGGTAGCATGGTAAGTGGTCAATATTCGTTGTATAAATCAATGAGCAAATAGATGAATGGATGACACTTTGGTTAGAGAGTTCCTAGTAAAATTCATTACTTCTTTACTAAATATTGAGTAGCCACTGAGAAACTTGTCAGAAACTTCTCTGGATATTTATTCATTCGTATATTTTATGTTGGCTTTTGGATCCATGCTAATGGTGGAAGAGGTTTTAACCATCCCCCATTGAAGAAATAATAGGTAAAATATACCAAAGCAACTAGTAAAAATAGTGAGAAAACTTAACCAACAGATCAATTCAAATAACTGATACCTGAAAGCTAGTTGGTTTGAGCTTTACCCTTCACTGAATTGACTTAATTAACAGCTTGTTTTCATGCTGTGTCGCTATCGCCATGTTACTGACACACAAGGTTATCATGTACGGTTAGTAACTTATCTCCCCTGAGAACTGTGTTTGACCTATTACTCTGTGGACCTCTGATTAGATTTTTTTGATGTTTTTCACAGAAGGACTTAATGATGTTGCTTTTGTTGGTGTAAGCTAAATTTTTTATCAGTGTAAACCTACATTGAGCCTACATAGAACATCTTGTTTCTAAGTTATAACACATACACATGTTTTTAAATGAATTTGAATAAGTCTGGATAGTTCAAAAATTTCTTAGTAGGCAGTAATATGCTGATGCCTTTATAAAACCTGATGCAATCAACTACTTACATCTATTAAATCATATTGTGTGATGACATTTCTTTTAATGTCACTTTTCTGTTTTTTTTTTTTTTTTTTTTTTTTGGGGGGGTTTTTTCTACAGGGC
>NW_006160040.1:11067836-11072532 GCF_000334495.1 Tupaia belangeri chinensis | reverse complement strand
GAAATAGCATGAAACAAAACTGAAGGGCTTTTTTTTTTTTTTTTTTTTTTTTTTTTTTTTTTTTGGAGAGGTTTTTACTACAGGGCACGTGTGCTCGCCAGACAGACAGAGAGAGACAGAGAGACAGAAAGCGAGAAATCACTCCCCAGGGGGGATGGTCACACTGCAATCCCTTCTCCTCCATTCTCCTCTTGGGATCCTGGGCACACACACACATGCGCCCGGCGTGAGTTTTAAGCCACCGGGTCCGGGACACGAACTGCGGTCGACTACGTGGGAGTCCAGTGACATAGCCATTACGCTAACTGCTGGTCTCACTTTTCTGTTTTTTTGACACAACATTTTGAAGAAAATTTAAGACACTTGCTTGGGTATAATTTTATTAACACTATATGAGTCTTACACTACAAGAAGCTGCAATAGCAACAGGTTATAGTAATTTTGTTCAACATCTGGCAATACCTGTAGTTTTTAATGCTATTGATTTGTAAGTTGGTGACATTTAAAATAATGTAAAATCATATTTATCTTGTATAATAAGTGAGTATGAGGCAGTACAGTGGGAGCTGCACATTCTAAAAGTTGACATATATGTATAGATCTAATGGAGGGAGGTGACATAAACAAAGGTGTCCAGCTAGATGTGGCAAGCATGAGAAAGCTTGCCTTTGTAAAGGAAGCTGCTATTACCTAACTCCAGGGAGAACTCAGTGTACAAAGACCTTCAGGATTTTTGCTTTTGTTTTTTATTTTATTTTTTCAAATTTTAAGCTTAAAGAATTTATCTCTAGTTAAACAAAAATCCCATACCTTAAAAGCAGATCATTATGCAAATCCTGGCTCTGCCCCTTATATAATTTTTCTCAAAAACCATCAACCTTTGTGCATTTAGTAAATAATAGTTGTTACAGAAAAACTCTAAGTAGAGTTAGCTGTCAGATTCTGCATTGTTCAACATTTCTTTAAACAGAATATCCTAGCTGTATAGTGTATACTTTCATTCTGTATATACATGTCTAAACATGTATTGAAAAATTTTTTAAATGATTTATTAGAGTTCCTGGATAAATATTGATAGAAATTGAGCAAAAGCAGAAAGACCAATGACATAGAAATATATTTTCTGCTAATTCTGTAAGCTTTCTACCTCAGAAATTAAGCACCCCATTCATACCAGTTTTCTTGGATATACATTATATATCTTTCACCCTTTCAAAATGCAGTTGATATTTGCCCATGCTTGGTTCCTTCAAAGATACTTGTGAGTGATTGAGGCTCATCTGATGAGTTAAATTTCTAGTGGCATGTAATTGCTTAATGTGTCATCTCTTCCAGGTAGCTTTGCATTTTAACATACGTCTTTAATGCCTTAACCCAGTGGAGTGTGTAATAAGATTAGAATGACCAGACACAGAGCCGTGTACCTGAAAGGACATAGTGGTCAATATTGCTTGATAGATTTCAGAATTCTAGCTACTGACAAAGTTGGGCCAAAACAATTTTGGGAAGGAAAAATGTTTCAATGTCCTTCAAATCTACATATAGGTAGGACTGCCTATTTTAAAAATTTTTAATTCTGCATTACATATATTATATCAAAAGTATTATTTTGACTTTTTTGAAAATGTTTTAATCAGTTGTAATAACATGGGTAGATCATCAGAAGACCAATAAGGCATTAGTGGGACAATATTTAAGCTCCATTTTATGCTGAAAATGTGTACTTTATCTAACCATACAAATTTTGTCTTATAACAAAGATCTCACTAACATTAACAAGGAGTATTTTGGCATCACTTTCAATTGCAGGACCTGAGAAGTACCCAATCTTCCAAGTTGTTTCAGAGTTCGTAGGGGATGCCACCTGTGTACTCACAAATTAGTCTTGTGAAGAATAAATTCTCCTTTTCTGCCCCAGGTTTCTCTCTGATGCTAAGATCTAAGAAAGCTATGAAGTTGTGTCTCACTGTTTCTCCCAGTTGCCTGCATCCCAATGGGAATCATTTTCTCCACTGTGAACCACTCAGCTTAATTGGGTACCACATTCACCTCCATGCCCCATCACTGCCTCCTCTGGGCACTGTGCCTTTGACAGTCTTTGCTGATATCCCAGCCCATGAGTTGGAGCTTCAGGGATTATGAAGTGTTACCATGCTCTCTGGAGTCCCTGACCCTCAGTGTCAGGTTATATTCTCAGCAGAAAAGTAGATCACGTTTCCTCTTTTCGTGGTTCTACTTTGTGCTCCAAAGTTTTATAGTATAGTTTTAGATGAAATGATTCTTTTAATTTTAATTACGGACTTTCTTCTCCTTGACTCCATATAGACATAAGTTGATGAATAACCCCAAGCGTGGGATCCTATCCTGCTTAGAGTAAACAACGCTTTTAATTATAAATGGCGTGCTGATTATGTCTGTGTACCTGGTGTCGCTTCTTTATTTAATATTTTCTCTCTAGAGATATATGGTATAAATGAGGCCTTGTGGCAGTCACTCTGCTGACTATCAGATATAGTCATACCTCAGTAAGGACACAACTTATAGTCCACCTATGCGATATATCTCCACCCGTGACCTTTCTTGGATCTAGACTTTTGTCTCTATACTTAGATTTTAAAATTTGTGCTTTTTTTTTTTTTTAAAAAAAAACATTGAGTAGTTGACAGTGTGGCTCTACAAAGAGATATTTTTCCCCTTTATTTATCAAGCTCTATAGAAATACTGTCCCACTACTTCCTTCAAATTTGCAGATAAACAAATGACCAACAAAGTAGTTATCTGCTTAAAGTATGTGCAGCCCAGAACCAGGCAGAGAACTTTAATGGAGAAATCAAAAGACCTAGTAAAGAGTCATTTTTAATTTTTCTGTACATGAATCAAAATTAAATCTAAAATCCATTTCAAATCTCAGGTCCTAACCAATAAAAAAACAAAAATCAAAACAGGACGAACCTCAGTACTGTTTGCATGGTGTATTACTCTATTATGGTGTTGTTAACAGAAGATTTACAAAGAAATAGAAGTTTATTTTACTGATGAATCTGGTGTCTGAAAAGTCCAAAACCATCATGCCAGACTATGTCACAATGTAGCTGATGGGAGCAGAGGATGGCTGTTATACAGAGAGAGTAACCTGGAAGCAGCCATCTTCCTTTTATAACAACCCTCTCTTTTAAGAAGAGAGTTAGAACTCAGTCTTTCATGAAATAACGTTAATCTGTTCATGAGGCCAATGACTCTATAATCCAATCATCACACACTGGACCTTTCCTCTCCATCTCCAAAATCCAATCACCATCCTTTAGGTCTAATATCTTAAATTTCATTGCAGTGGGAATCAGTTCCATAAAATAAGGCTTTGGGGGAAAAATAATTATCCAAAATATAACATGTGGCATGGTGTTCATTGCCTACATAAAAGTCATTCTATGATCATTCTGTCTACAGCCATTGTCAGAGCCTCTATCTTTTTCAATGGCAATAAGATCAGCCCCAAAGAATAAACTTCTTTCAGTTAACCATGCCAATTGGGTCATCTTTTGCCAGTTATTGGTCTACAGGCAGGCATATGACAAAAACTGACTAATGAAATAGGAGATAAATTATTTTCTTCCAATTAAATAAGTAAGCAAATGAGGAAGGCTTATTATCACGGCCCTGATAATACTCAAGTTTCCTGTTTTAGAAGTAGATCAAGTATTTGAAAGAGCTGTAGCAGCCATGTTGGTGTTATGGAAAGGCCTAGACTAGGCAATCATACCTAGTGCTCAGACTTAAGGAGCTGCTGAATTAACCCTTGACCTGCAACCTAAAATTTCATTTTAAGCAAACAGCAAGTATCCATGTAGATTAAATTATGATTTGATGCATAATAATCTGCAGGGCAAATCCAGTCTACAACCTATTTATGTAAATAAATTTTTATCAGGACAATCACAAGATTTATTTATGTATTATCTAGTGACTCTTTTCACTAAAATAGCAGAATTAATAGTTGTGACAGAGACAGTAGTTATGGATTACAAAGTTCAAAATATTTACTATCTGGCTATAGAAAAAGAATGCCAACCTCCACTGTAAGCCAGTATTAGAATGTTCTATTATTACATCAATGTAGTTCAACTGGAGTGATAAAAATCTAATTCTAAACATCTATATTTCTTGGGATAGTAATAACAGCTTATAGCTGATATGCCTGTTAAACTTTGACAAATTCTTTTCTTTATTTTTAAAATTTTTTTTATTGAGGTTTTTGCTATAGGGCGTGTGTGCTTGCCAGAGAGACAGAGAGAGACAGAAAGTGAGAAATCACCTCCCAGGGGTGATGGCCATGCCACAATCCCTTCTCCATTCTCCTCTTGAGATCTTAAGCACTCACACACACATGCCTGGCATGAGTTTAAACCACTGGGTCTGAGACTCAAACCGTGGTTGACTATATGGGAGTTTAGTGACATAGCCATTATGCCAACTGCTGGTCCTGACAAATTCTTTTCTAAATAAAAAGCAGATTTTTAGGGACCAGCAGTTAGTGTAATGGCTATGTCACTGGACTCCCATGTAGTCGACCGTGGTTCAAGTCTTGGACCCGGTGGCTTAAACTCACGCCTGGCGCATGTGCACGCGTGCCCAAGATCCCAAGAGGAGAATGGAGGAGAAGGGATTGCGGCGTGGCCATCCCCCCGGCGGGGGGTGA
>NW_006160040.1:11034052-11067736 GCF_000334495.1 Tupaia belangeri chinensis | reverse complement strand
GCTCCCCGGCGGGGGGTGATTTTTCGCTTTCTGTCTCTCTGTCTCTCTTTCTCTGTCTGGTGGCGCACGCACCCTATAGCAAAAAAAAACTATCAAAAAAAAGAAGAAAAAAAACAGATTTTTAAAGAGGAGTTAAAGAATTTAGAAGCTCATGTTTATGTTTGATTTCATCTCAAACTTCAGCCAATATTTTGCATGGAGAGGAAATCATTATTTTATTTTATTTTTTATTTTTAATATTGCTAGAGAGCATGTGTGCTTGCTAGAGAGCATGTGTGCTTGCAGAAGAGAGGAAGAGAAGGTGAGAAAGCACCTCTATATCCATGGGGGATGGTTTTGCCAGAATCCCTTCTCCATTTTTTCTCTCAGGAGTTTGGGCATGCACACACATGTGCCCAGAACGTTTTTAAGACACTAGGTCTGAGACTCAAACTTTGTACTTGGCCATGTGGGATCCACCTTAACCACCATGTCTCTGGCTAGTCTGAAATTATCATCTGAATTGCAGCCTAGTAAGATTTGGAATAACTTGACTTTTTTCATTTAAATTGAGATGTTTAATGGAAATGTTTTAAAGGCCCAAGCTAATGAACAAAGCATAGTTATTGTCAGAAGACATTTATGCAGACTATATAAAATAAATGTTCACAGACTCATTAAATAGCCTTCTATGGCCAACCAGTCATCTCTTTCTACCATGTAACAAAAGAAATAATCATGATCAAGGTTAAAAAAAAGTCTTTTTTGGAGAACCAGCAGTTAACGTAATGGCTATGTCACTGGACTCTCACGTAGTGGACCGCAGTTTGCATCCCAGACTCGGTGGTGCGTGTGCGTGCGTGCCCAAGAACCTGAGAGGAGAATGGAGGAGAAGGGATTGCGGCATGACCATCCCTCCTGGGGGGTGATTTCTCGCTTTCTGTCCCTCTGTCTCTCTCTTGTCTGTCTGGCTAGCGCACGTGCCCTATAGCAAAAACCTCTCAAAAAAAAAAAAGTCTTTTTTTTTTTAATGGACTGATCTGAAGATTAAATCAGATCACTGTACATGTCCTTAAATGAACTTAACACCAGGACCAGCAGTTGTAATGGCTATGTCGCTGGACTCCCACGTAGTCGACCGTGGTTCACGTCCCAGACCTGGTGGCTTAAAACTCATGTCGGGCGCATGTGCGTGCGTGCCCAAGATTCCAAGAGGAGAATGGAGGAGAAGGGATTGCGGCGTGGCCATCCCTCCTGGGGGGGGTGTTTTCTTGCTTGCTTTCTGTCTCTCTGTTTCTCTCTGTCTGTCTGGTGAGCGCATACGCCCATATCAAAAAAAAAAAAAAAAAAAAAAAAAAGAACTTAACACCAATTTCCATACCTGTGAACTAAAGAACTGTAGAATAGATTGAATTGGTGGTATTTCCTAGGGATACTCTTTCACATCAAGATAATTAGCTGGGGTTTAATATCGCCACCATTTCCTGATGTGTAAGACAGGGAGATATACATGTAAGATTAACCTTATTAATGTGTTAGTCCACTGCAGAATGGGATCTGCCCTTCCCCTCATAATTGTAGAAGTGTGGAATAAGTAGTAGGGCAGATCACCTCATCTCATACACAGTCTTCTGTTAATCTTACTTCCATCCTTTATGATTAAACGGTATTGAAAGATTTCTTCCATGACTCAAGAAGATTGTTTTTTAATATTTGTTTTAATACGAAAGAAGGATATGCTCATTCATCATCAGAGATGTTGTTAAAACAGCACTTCTTATCAACCATTGATGATGAATGGGAAGATCTTTTCTTGGTATGGGAGAGAATATTACACAAATCTTCTTGAGTCTTACTGCAAATCTTTCTTAATAAAATTCAGCTCCTCATTTTGCAGAAGAAGGATATGTTTTCCGTCATAAAAGGCATAGTGACAACAGGAGATGTTTCAAAGACCTTTTTATACTGCGCTGATGCTTATGAGTAGATACAGACACAGTTGGAATCATATTTGTTTTTAGCAAGGAAAAATTTAGGCTGATAAAAGTTGTTTTGAGGGAAAAGCCTGTCATATCGTATAGCCTCTGTTATGATTAACTATCAATGGCATGTGTGAATAGTTCAGTGTCCACTGAAATGATTACATTCATACAGTTCTTTAGCAGTAACTGAAAATTGCCCTGATAGGCCTGATGGTACTTCTGTGCAAGAGCAATGCTCCTGTTGTCATGGAGCTGGTATTCAATGCGTCCCTGGGGTCCTCCAATTGCCCATTGAGAATCTAGCCAATAAACTGAGTCATATTTTCAAGTATCTGAATATTTTTTGTAGCTTGGAGAAAAAGAAGCATAGCTTATTATTTCTATTTCAAATATTATCTTTTATCTGTAGGACAAAATGGTAAGGAGTAAATTTGAACCAGATACTATAGCCTGAGCAGTTTCATTAGCTGCTGAGTCATCCTAAGATAAGGATCTAGAAAACTGGTATCCACCCTTAGCATTAGTGCTCCATGAATCAATTCTGTATCATGATTTTTGAACATCAGTACGTCAATTCTGTACCATTCATTCCATTGGTCTCCCAGTGTTGTTAATATGCAGGTTAGCCATGCACCTGGTAGACAAGCATGGCAAAGTTAAACTAATTAGTGATGCGGATAAGGAATAAGTAAGAGCACTGAGCTGTGAGTGTTTCAGGACCAAGACAGCCCATAACCCGGTTGTTAAGGCAGCTGGATTCTACATGGCCAACCATACTGTTTGAGTCCTGGACTTTGTGGCTTGAAAAGCTTGCCAGACACATGTACATGGGTCCCCCAAATCCTGAAAGGAGTGAGAAATGGAGGGGAAATTCTTGTGATTCCACATAGTGAGGTTGCTTTCTTGCCTTTCTCTCTCTCTCTCTCTGTCTTTTTTCAGCATTTCTCTCTGTCTCTACTCAGCACGTGCATATACCCTCTGGCAAATTAAAAACACAAAGGTGTTACAAGGTCATCAGCATTGGTCTCAGGAAGGTAGCATGTCAATTCAGTGATCTTTTCAGAGTTCAGAGTCACTTGCTTGAATGTGCATTTACCTTAAATCTCCATGGATGCAGCATTTTGTCTTAAATCTTCCCCTTATCACAAGGAAATGTGGAGATTTAAACCAAAGACTGACAGAACCTTTTTGTGTGGCAGGAGTACAACTGGACACATACACTACCAAATTTCTTCCCCTGAAGTGTACAGTCTTTTGAAAGGCACAGTTTAGTCAGAAAAGAACATGGGAGCTGTTAAAAATAAGTAGTAATGTGAACATTATAAAACAGAAAGTATGAAATCAACTTTGAATTGTCATGAGTGACATTAACTTTTAAAACCTGAAGAATATTTATGAGGGATTTATATGTACATGAATGTGATTTTGAGAATGTATTGAGAATGATAAATGGCCTTCTGGACCAAAACAGCTTATAAAAATATGTGAAATAATACTAACCAAAATGCAATATTAAACCATAGTTTACTACTCAAAATTTAAAAATATACAGTAGTTAAATAATTCAGGTATAAATACTGTTCTATAAATCAATCTAGCATTTGAGACAACATAATCCTTTGTGGTAAGGGGCTATCTTATGCATTGTAGAATATTGAGCAGCATCTCTGACCACTCACCAGATGCCAGTAGTACTGCCCCAGGAGTGATGACCAAAATGTCCCTGGCTATTGCCAAATGTCCTTAAAGAGGGGGGAATCTACCATTGGTTAAAATCATGTGATTGGGAACAGCAGATGGCATAATGGTTATATCTCTGGACTCCCACATAGTTGACTGTGGTTCAAGTCCTAGACACGGTGGCTTAAAACTCACACTGGGCATGTGTGTGTGAGTGCCCAAGATCCCAAGAGAAGAATGGAGAAGAAGAGATTGCAACATGGATATCACTGGGTGTGTGAGGGGTGATTTCTCACGGTGATTTCTCACTTTCTGTTCCTCTGGCAAATGCATGCATCCTAGAGCAAAAAAAAAAAAAAAATCTCTTTAAAAAAAATACCCATGAGTTAACTACATCCTTTATATTTTGTATTATTAGTCAATGTATCAAGTTACTATGCATCAGTATGTTAACACAGCAAGCATGAAAGAGCATTATGAATGGGTATAATGATTAAAATAACTGCTACCTGATGTATGATAGTAATATCAAGAATGAGAGTACAGCTAACTCTAGCCTAACATCAGAACTAATTAGAACTAATTAAATCTTCTTTCTATCATCGGAAAGTACTTTAGGTTCTTGCAGGCTTTAGGGGAATTATTAGTAATGTCATCATTTGCTGTAGATATGCAGAAATGTAGTAAATATAACTATAGAATTATGTCCCCAAACAATAGATGTAATAATGTCATTGTCTTCTGCACCAATCAGAAGACATATGGACTACTGTGTAGGATTCTAGAAACTCAGTTTACAAGAATCATTGGCAAATACATAAACATTTCAGAGGAGCACAAAGTTAAAGAAAATTCTTCAAAACATTTCTGAGACATCAGATTGGAGAGGAAAGAAAACCAGGGTATAGCTATTTACATAAAACCTAGTATGAAATTTGGAATATAAAAATTTCTATAAATAATTTGAAAACTTTCTTGAGAAAGAGTATGTTTACTGGGGCTAACCGATAGTGTAATGATTACATTGGTGGACTCCCACGCAGCCAACCACAGTTTGAGTTACAGACCCAGTGGCTTAAAACTCAAGCTGGGTACGTGTATGTGCATGCTCAAGATCCCAAGAGGAGAATGGAGGAGAAGGGATTGTGGCATGGCCATCCCCCCAGAGAGGTGATTTCTTGCTTTCTGTCTCTCTGTCTCTGTGACGAGTGAATGTACCCTATAGCAAAATGTCTCTAAAAACAAAAAAAGAGTAAGTTTACCTACATTATTGTTCTCTAGAAAGTACATAATTTGATAGTGTTTTCATGATAGAGAACGAGTTTTTTTACTCCACCTGGCTGACGCCTCATCTTTCAGGTCTCTGTTTCAATGTCATTTTTATGATATCCTTCCAGATCATTTACTATTTTCTCTCATAGTGCTTTATCTTTCACCTCATGCTGCATATCACAATGTGCAATTAAATAAATATTAAATAATAAATTAATTAAATATTATTTGGGTGATTTTTTGTTAGATGTTGATTGATCTACTTGACTATAAGTGCTTAAAAGGGAAGTGCCAGCTCATTTGCTCACTGTTGAGTGAGCACTTAGGGTCTGGAACTGGTCATATTGGTTCACTAAATATATGTTCAGTTAGTAAACGAGCAATATAATAATGCATTTTAGGAAAGGTTTTCACTAATAAAATTTTATGTATAGCACAAGGATGCTTCAACATTCATTAGGACAATTTTTCATCATCTTCCAGGAGTGAATAATTTTGAGTGGTTGTATATTTGAGCTGACTCACACAGGCTCATGGGAGCCGATGTGTGAATCTCTTCCAAGCTGTAAGTTCAGTAAAATCATGGTGAGGGTGGAAGTATTCACAGCATAGAAATAAGCAAATGCCAGTATTTACCTAGTATTCACCATAGACAAATGCATAACTAACTGATGCTGAATATATTTCTGTACCATTAAAAAGTTAGAAAAAAAAGGCCTATCTAAAGGTTGAAGCCCCAGTTTTGAGAGGGCTTGCCCATAAAGTTTACTAACTATAAAGAACACACGTGAAGGTCCAGTAGGGGAAGACAGTGTGTTATTAACTTGGGGTGGGATGCTCTGCTGGTAGCCAGTGGAGAATGGTCCGTGGGACCACGGGCACAGGCTCAGGTTATATATATAAAGAGCAGAGTGCATACACCACCTACAAGATCAGCACAAAAAGTAATAAGGACAGCACATAACTTGCACTTTGCCTCTAGATGTATACTTTCACTGACTCCCCCTCCCCTGTAAACTTTGTGTATCGTACAGTATAGTGGAGACCATTATGGATTCCTGGGCCACTTTCTTCTCAGTGTTGGCCTCATTAAATAAAGTCCTTTTCTTATTCACCAAATCTTGTCTTGCAAGATGACTTCAGCTGAGAGGTGAGTTGCACAGACTTGACTTCTGGTCCTGGAATAGAGTATCCTGACTGTTCTGGAATCAATAACTTAAATGTCCACCAAGAATAGAGTATATAACTAGATTGCTCTATAGGCATACAAGATAATGTTACACTGTGAGTAAGTGAATCACTGCTACAAAAAGTTGCGAGATAATCTCAAACTATCATACATACCAAAAAACTCCAGACGCTTCTGTTCCATTTATACGAAGTCCCAAAACAGACAAAACAAGTATGTGACATTTCAAATGATATCAATGGAGCATTCTATAATATTTGTAATGTTCCATTTTTTCACATGATGTGGTCACACAGGTGTATCCTTTTATAATTCATTGAGCTATATTATATATTATAATTAATATACTCTTATCTATAAATATTACACTTCAGAAAGGTAGTTTGTACAAGTAACAGTCCCAAAGACTGGTTTACTTATTTGATTTTGATACATACAGCCCTGTGGCTGATTGACATTTTTAAGAAGTCAGTCTTCTGTTATCAGATTGATCTAATCATGCCTCTAAAAATGATTAAACTGGCCTATTTAGGTAGGATTGGCTTTAAGGATGCCATTACATCTTTTCTAATGGACCAATGGTTTCATAAATATAAAATATGGCAACTGGAGGTGTAAATTAATGTAGTGATACAAAATCATTCACTAATTTGAATACAACAAAATCCAATTTTGGAAGAGCATCTGTTATTGAAAGGTATTTGTTCATTCTTAAAGAAATTCCATATTGGGAACCAGCAGTTAGCGTAATGGCTATGTCGCTGGACTCCCATGTAGTCGACTGCGGTTCGGGTCCCGGACCCGGTGGCTTAAAACTCATGCCAGGCACGTGTGCATGCATGCCCAAGATCCCAGGAGGAGAATGGAGGAGAAGGGATTGCTATGTGACCATCTCCCCTGGGGGGTGATTTCTTGCTTTCTGTCTCTATGTCTCTCTCTGTCTGTCTGGTGAGTGCATGCACCCTATAGTGAAAAACTCTCCAAAAAAAAAAAAAAAAGAAATTCCATATTATATGGGATAACCCTAGAGCATACACATGTGAGCACACATGGACTTCATGAGTGTGTGTGCATGTGTGTGTGCACGTATGCACGTGTGTGCACGCACGTGTGTGGATTTGTGAACTCTGTTTATTTCTGAGCAAAGAAACCATTAACTACTTCTCAGAATGTGTTCTAGTATGGGGAACATACGCACTGATCAGCAAATCTGTCTGTGCAAATATGTGCACCTACTATTAGTAACACTCCAGTTACCAATTTTTGAAAATCACTATGTTCTTGTAATAGCAGCATACAGGAAATCTTTATTCAAAGAACTATGTGCTAGAAGGTGCTTTCCATGAAAAGAGTTCTGTTCTGGTTTTTTTCACACTGATTTTTATATTATCAGGACTGGGGACTAAAATGGTTGATAGTTAAAAACAGTAGCAATAAGAGGGAAAAGTCAAATGGTTTTTCCTTCAAGTAACATTGAGTAGTTTATCTTCTGTAAGAAGGACATTTACTTTCTTTCCTTCTCTCTTGCCTTCTCTCCCCACCCCCACCCCCACCTTTTAATCTATTGTAAAGTGGATGCTAATCTTACTTTGTTAAAGACAGCAGGTATTGCTTCAGAATTTCAAGTTTCCTTTTTTATTGTGCCAAAGGACAATTGGTTAGAGCTACTCAGCACACTGAGCTCAGTTCACAACTTCAAACACAAAATGATAATGAAGACATCCCTCCAAAGCAATTTCAGTGACATGCTAGCAACAGACTCCCCCTGTCCTCCAAAGGGAAGTCCTTTCTAGGTCACAAGCAAGAGACAGGTGTTTATTATTTTGGGCTTTCAGATAATCTTCCCACTGCCTGAAAATCCCATTAAAGAGTATAGAAGTCATTGCAGTTTCATGACTGAGGCAAAGATGCACCTGTCTGAAAAGAAGCATGTTTTCAAGATGCCAGTTCTCTTGATTTTATGAGAAATGACTACTAAGGAAAAGGCAAGCATTCTTCACAGAAGGAAGGCAGCAAGCACTTTGAACTTTTTAAGCAATGGCCAACTTCAACCTATGGAGCATTGCTGACAATTATTTCCTGTTTGCCAGAGTACTACAATCATAGTTTATGTATTTTGAAAGCATAAAGCCGGGATTGAAACCTTTGAGGCAGAAACTTCAGCCTCCGTCAGTAGGGTGCACGTTACAATTTACTCCATTTTTCACGGAGGTGGCTCTGCAAATACATCAGAGGCTTTGACTCTGTTAATAGAGCTCTTGGGTCATCAGTAAAGTCATGACCTATCTCCTATCTTTCTATGCAAAAATGGGTCATGACTTTTCCAACAACCCAATAACAGAGCTCAGGCATCTCCTTTTAAGACACACATTCACCTTTTTAAAAAATCTATTGATATAATGGTTTAATACAAATTCAGCATCACCTCCATCTAAACACATTCTGAGGATGTAAAGAAAGTTTCTTTAATGAAAACATGCTGCAGTGTGACCTACAGACCAATATTTTTATAAATATGTAATTTTTCATTGTAATTCTGTGGACTAATTCAGTCATAGTTTTGTATCCTGGCCACCTCTTCTGTGGCCTCTTCTGAGAAGCCAGTGTTCAGGTCTCAGGGCTGTCATGATTAAATAGGCTTATGTTTACATCTGTTACTTCTGGTAGCTGTTTGGATTTTATTAAGCTGGAAAATTGTAGTCCTCAACAATGTATTGTGCACTTGACTATGGATATAACTCAACACTGGAGTTAGGACTGAAAAATGAGAGTGACCCACTCTCTCTCTCTCTTTTTTAAATTTTATAAGGAATCTAAGGTAAATGATGCCTTTCTAAACATTTCACTGGCCTTTGATGTGGTAGAGAAGTAGCTAAAAGACCACAGTATAGAAAAGGCAAGAGAGAGCTGCTCACTGGAGCTTATGTCAGGACATCTAGACTGGGCCCTTGAATCCCCTGCTGCATCATTGAGTGATCTTTGGAAAATTTCATGCACTGCTCTGAGCTTCCCCTATTTTCTCTCTTAAACGATATCATATAGCAAATTAAAAACCAAACAACCACACACACAAAAACCATGACATCTCTGGTCTCCTCACAGGAATATTGTGGTTAAAACGGAATAGCCTGGGCCTGCATACATATCATAATTAGTTTGTAAGCCAGAGTGGGAACTCCCTCAGTGACCACAGCTTTCCTTCTCTTGTCCTGGACTGAACTGTAGAAGCCTCTTCTCTCTTTATTGTCTGCCCTTAAAGAATCAGCTTCCTTTTTGTAAGAGTTGTCATCACCTCTCCCTCCCTCAACACCCCACTTCAGGTTTTAGGATTTTTCATTTTGTTTTCAGGGAGAGATTTTTGCTATAAGAGTGCATGAACTTGCTAGAGAGATGGAGACAGAGAGAGGGAAAGTGAGGAATCACCCTCCCCAGGAAGATCGCCACACCGCAATCCCTTCTCCTCCACTCTCCTTTCAGGATTTTGGTCATGCATGCACACGCACCCAGCATGATTGTGAAGCTGCAGGGTCCATAACTGGAACCATGGTGGCCAGATAGGAGTTCAACGCCTTAACTACTATGCCATCTGCTGGCCCCAGGCTTCAGATTTTTTTTATTTTTTTCAGGCTTCAGATTTTAAGAAGAGTTTTGAGAGAATTTTCAGGTGGGGAGATAGAGAACCAATTGGTACATTCTGCTTTCGATTATCCTACTTTATTTTTATTTATTTTTTTAAGTTATTTTATTTAACTTTGTTTAACTTTATTTATTTTCATTTGAACAGAGAGGGACAGAAAGAGAGAGAAAGTGAGAAAGCAAGTCACCAGGTCCATGTGAGAGTCCAGCACTATACCACCTGCTGGCCCCAATTACCCTACTTCATTTTTATTTTTTTTTATTTAAAAGAGATTTTCATTGTCTTTTAAAATTTTTTTTTTATAATTTCCTTACATGTAATTGTTGTACATCTTTGTAATATGGATTTTCAAAGTATGCATTCATTGTGTGGTAATCAAGTTTAAAAAATTACCAAATCATTTTTCAACAAAGAATACCACATTTTGATATGTACCTTCAATTTTTGCTGTACTAGTTTGTTTTGTTTTGAGTTTTATATGTCTATCTATCAAAGCCCCTTTTTTTCACTCTATTCTATTATGCCATTCCAAATCCCGTTTCTTACTTTACTGATCACACTTCATCCACAGGAACCTTTTGTTCTCCTTTTATTAAATGGTTCCTAAATCAATTAAAATCCTTTTGTTGACTTTCATTAGCACAGCTGGGGAAAAAAAATCATGACATTTTCAAAAGCAGTATTAATAAATGTATTTCTGTACTTGTACACAGAGATAAAAATCACTAAAATTGTCAATAAAACCAAAACTTCCAAAAATTTGTATCAATTTAAAGGGTTGGTCGATCTTGTTTCCACATACTGGAAAATATCAAAGATAGATCCCAAAAAGAAGCTGTGCACCTTTTTGAACCACAGTGTAACAATCCCTTCAAAATAGAATATCTAAGAATGACCTATATATCGTTAGAGGGGGCATGCTCTCTTATGCTCATAAACTTGCTATCCCTTAAAATTATTGCTCATATTCTCCTTTCTACACTTGTCAGAAGTATAGCTCACCTTCACTGACTCTTCTACTTCACCACCCTTTAACATACATGTTTCTTCTCTTGCCAACAATTTCCTGATTCCAGTTTCCTTTAAGTTACCTAGGAACTGTGAATTCACTACAGGGCAGAAGAAAGGTCCTTGGATTTTCTCTTCTCATCTCTCTTCTTTCTAAATATCCTATTCTAGAATCAATCCTTAGCATTCTAAATGTCAAAACCATTAGCTTTAAGCTGTTATTTTAACAACTTTATGAATCATAAAGACGATTTTTCTTTATTCCTTTCTCTTATCTTTAAGGGAAGGATTGCAATGATTGGACTTTGATTCTCTGTTTGAGTCTTAATAATTATGGTCAGGTGGCAAAATATGTTTCGTCCAGCTTGGGACTCAAGGGCACACCTGTGTCTCAGGGGAGGGTGGGTAAGCACAGTACAATTGAAACCACACTTGGTATTGAGAAGTAGTTCTTTAATTGTGAGGAGGGAGGAAGTGCTGAGGTCCAGAGGTGTGGCCAAACTAAATGATGCATATCTACCCTGGTCCTCTGGATTTGATACATTGTTGACAATCTCCACTTCCTAGTTTCTGTCACAACAGAGTTCTAGTACTTCTGCTACTCCGTTATTTTTTCTATGTGTCTTTCCCTGACTCCTCTTCTAAGTAGAACATATCATTCCCTATGTCCTATTCTTGGGTCAGTTCTCTTTTCTAATTATTTTTCTGTTGGGATCATTATTCACTCCTGTAGCTAAGCAATCCTTCCTCCTTAAATAACTCCCAAATGTGGGTGTGTCTGTGTGTGTTTATATATATGTGTGTATGTATATATATTTTTCCCTATAAAATCTTAGATCCGTATTTGGATTATATTTTTAATAGTTCAACATGGATATATTAAAAATCAGATTTATTTTCCCCAGCTTTTATAGTCAATCACCTATCATTGTTTCATTTTGTGGGTTGCCCTCAGATGCCAAGAACAGGCGATGGCTGAAAATTTGAAGTTTTGATTCATGTTTTCAGAGGCAGGAAATGTGAGGAGATAGTAATTGCTGCTATAAGAGGTTACTCAAAATTTAGAAACTAAGAAAGAAAAGACTAAAAATTTGGGGTTCAAAACTAAATTTTTATGCTATGAAATCAAGGTAATGGGACGAAAAACCCAAGAACATATTGTAATTAATTCTCTTTTCTGTTTGGGTTTCAGTTTTTCAAGATGACTTTGTGTGTGCCTTTTCATCCCTACATCTTCTTAAGGAATAACCTAACACACAGAATTTATTGTGTCCTAATCACACTGATCAGTCTGGCTCAAGGCTTCCTCTCTTCCTTCTTCTCATGCCCTACATAAGATTAGGTGTTCTAAGACATCTTGTTCCTGTTTTCTAATTTTCTTTTAAAAATTTTTGCTACCCTCTTAGTTCAGGTACTTTTTATACTCTTAAACTACTGCAATAACTTTTGAAGAAAGACCTATTTTCTACTACCTTCTATGCTGAATGCAACTCATGATGCCAGAGAAATCTGTTTAAAGTACCTTCTTAATGATGCCACTTATTAAGAAGGAACTGAAGTCAAAAGATGAAAAGAGAGGTAAAGTTGATAGATAATCAGATGTAGACATTTTGAAATTTAATCTTCAGAGATGTAGAGTGCTCAAGCTAAATATATTTATTGTTGAGGATTTTTGGGTTGATGTGTGCACCTATATGGATGAAAAGATAAAACGTTTGGCTAACAGAACGCGTTAACAATCATAGATGAATTAATGCCACATAATTCATCTTGCAGTGGAAAATGGTGAAATGCACTTCTCCTTTGTTATGCCAGTCTAATTTAATTAAAGTTGCACAAGGAAGGAGCGGTGACTGAAAGCACAGATTCTAGAATCAGAGTATTTTATTGGAATCTTGGCTTTATAATCTCACAGGTGTGCAGCCTTGTAAAGTTATTTAACATTTCTGAGTCTCAATTACCTCTGCTATAAAATGAGGACCATGGTGTGGATATATATTAGATTTTCAGGAAATTCACTATGCACTTTAGCATAGAAAACCATAGGCAAATATGTCATGACTTTCCCAACAGCCTAATATTTATTGAATAACTAATATTAGATTATTTTGTTGATTTACTATGTGATTAATATCATATAAGTATATAAGTCATGCAGAACTGTACTTGGCACAAATTAAGCAGTACATGAATAACAATACTTACAATCGCATATAGAGTGATTACCATATATTAGGTGTTGTATTAAAAGATGTACATCTATATCAAGTACTATTCTTATCTTTCTAGACATGAGGGAAATGATATGTAGAGATGTTAGGTAACTCACCCAGTGTTATGCAACTAGTACGTGACAGAACTAGATTCAAAGCAGTAGTCATACTTACAAGATGCTACACCACTTCTAAGCCTATGGGAACCATGTTACTCTTTTCCTGTCTCAAGCATACAGTTATTTGCATCTTCTGAATTGCGGTGAGACTAGCTATGGGATTTAGCAAGTCAACCTCATAGATCTTCAATGGTTTCCTCTTGCCTGTAGAATAAAATCCACAGTATTTATTTATATTAAGATCTTCCATAATCTTTTTTAATGAACTTTTTCAGTGTTATCTTCATTTTGTTTTAAATAATCTTGGAATATGTTAGAATAATCTTAATTCCTTTAGTTTAACAAGCACATTTTTCCTCAGCTCCTTGATTTTATGCTTTTAGTCTGTTCCTCATCTCCAACATCTCTTTCAATGAAAACTCTATAATAACCCCATGAAAATTGTGTCTCACCCAAAACATCACTCTCCATGAATTCCTCAATCTTTTATTCCATCTGCAAATGGAATTTTGCTCTATTTACCACAACTGATTATTCAGAAGAATCAACATTATACATTTATACCTTAGTCATTTCACTAGAGCTAAAAACAGGTTGGGTTAATGATTTATCACTGAAAAGTCTTAAGTTTTTAAAAATTGTTTTATAGTGACATGGACCAAAGCAAGACCATGATATGTAGAGAAATAGTTGTGCCTAAAATATCTGCTCATTTTTTTAGAGAGGATATTAGATTTAACACCTCAATTTTGAAATTTGTTGGAAAGAATCCTAGCATTGAATTTAAAAGAACTAGCCAGCTGACTAATGGGACAGTAATTTGGGAAAATTAGAGGATTTCCCTTTTAGAAGATTGCATAGAATTTATTTTGGATTCATCCTGGGGGAACTATACTTGAGGAGTTAATGAGGGTAAATACTTTGGCAGTGAATAGGGCCCACCACTTAGGAAAAGATTCAAATATTTCTGGCACAAAGAGATTTCCTCCTGGGGCCCTATTTAGCTCTGGGCTATTGATCAGATGTTTTAGTGTGGCTGCAGTTATTACACTACAGATGGAAAGATCCTGCCATCTCAAAAATGCATAGAAATCTTTAGGGCTTTGTGATTTTAGCTGGTTCAGTTATTGATAATGGTATAGGCTCTGGATTTATCTTATTGAAACTATACTGTTGAACAATAACCTCAGGTCTGCACTGGTCCTTGCCACTCATGTAAAACTCAAAGCTATCTACTGAAACATATCAATGTACGAGTGTTACTTTTTAGTGGATAAGTTACTTAATAAAGGATTCTGTGGGAAAATGTTGCTGGATATTGTCATATAGATATTTTCAAAGAAAGCATCTCATTGTTTTCCCTTGAACAAATACTGGTCATCCTGACTTAGGAAGGTCTGTTTGTATTGTCCAAATACACAGCCTGTGGGTGGGAGTGAGGGACACAGGTGTAGATGTGAGGAGAGATTCCTGTAGAGCCAGCCAGGACAGCTATATCAGCCTTGTTGACTAATGTTATTAAAACAGTCACAGCTATTTCTGGCACCCTCACATGATGGTTACTTGAAATAGCTAGATGTTTCTTCCAGATTTAACTGTTTGATTTTTTTTTCACATTTAATAGATGAATAATCAAAGCCTTGATTATCTAAATATTAAGAGATTGTAACTAATCTGCTGGTACATAGAAGGAAAACTTCTTTAGAAGAACATAAAGATGAGGGTTATACATTTTATAGGCTTCAGAAAGTTGCCTATGAAATAACATATAAAAATAGATCAAGGGGACCAGCAGGTGGCATGAGGGTTAAGGCACTGCACTTGCACATCACCAACTGTGGTTTGAGTCCCGTAACTACTGATTTGTTTTCTCACTTTCCTTCTCTCTTCCTCTTTCTGAGACATGAGTGAGCCTATAACAATTAAAAGAAAAATAATAATGATAATAGTAAATAAAATGAAATAATTCTTAAAAAATAGATCAAACAGCTTCCCTCTTTTTTTTTTTTTTTTTTTTAATGCCAGAGGACATATACCTGTGTATGAAGGTACATGAAAGAGAGAGGGGAGAGAGAGAGTACTCAAACATACATGAGAGAGAGTATGAGTGAAAAAGCACCCCAAACCCCCCATAAATCCTGGACATGCTACCCATTTCTTCTCCTTCTCCTTCCCATCAGGATCCTGGGTATGCACACACATGTGCCTGGAATGTTTTTAAAGTTGCTCGGGCTGGGATTTAAATCACACTAGGCCATGTGGATTCCAGTTCCCTCCATACAGTGTTTAACTGCTGCACTATGGGGTCAGCCTTCTTCTTATTTCTTTATAATTTGGTTATACTATGCAGATATTTGGCTAGAGTCATGGATAGTAATGTTAGCAAAATAAGACCGTTTTTATCTGGCCTTCTCTAAAATGGAATTAGGCATAGAAGTTCTGGTCATTAAACACTTTCTAAAATTGTTTTTATAAATAATCTGCCTCTAGAATACTGTAATCTATAAACTAAAACAGTTGTTTCTGTGTCTGTGTAACTCGATATCTTTGGGATCAAATTGGGAATGGGATCACTGGTTGAAGCCTTTAAGCTATTCCTTAGAATGTCACCAAAGGTCTCCTTGTATCAATGCCTCTTAGGATGCTAAATAGAAATATGGATTCCTAAAACCTACCTCCTTTAAATAGGTGGTATACAATGTCATGTCTCTGTTTGAAACTGCAGCTTTAAATGTATACATAGATTATTACTGATTCAAAATTTATAGAAGGTGAATTTAAGAAATAGACATTTTTAACAAGTTTATCAGGAAATTCTTATTCTAAAATCCTGAAAATACTTGCTTAAGGAAATCTAAATATTTGCTTAAGAGCTTAAATATTAATAATTCATATACAACAGAAACAATATTCTATAATTGAAAAGTGATGAATCTCTTTTGCATTTGGAGTCTCAATTATGCTTTGAGCAAATTTATCAATAGGAAATGTGGCCCCAAAGGGTTCAGAGAAGAGAATATAGGTGATATTACCCATCATGACCTGAAAGAGAATTCTTTTATTGTGGAGCAGGATTTAGAAGAGAAATTCTATGTATTGGGAGAAGTAACCATTTCATCATCCCTGAACAAACAAACTCGATGCTAGTTTCTGGGGATATAAAGATGAATAAGACATGATAACTATCCTCCAAGAGTTTACATTATTTTAGGAGATTGACCTGAAAACAAATAATGGCAAAAGCAGAATTTGTCATATTAGGGAAGGAAGAAAGGAGGAGGAAGCAATGAAGGATCCATTAATTTAATTCTTGAAGGATGACTTTGAATTTTTAGGTTGTTAGTAATAGGATAGTGTCGGCAGCAGGATTGAATTTTATGCCAAGAGGCAAGGTGTGTAAAGGCATGGACATGTGAGGCGACATAATTTATTTACTCAGCAGAAAGTAGCTTGATGTGGTGTTTAGAAGCTACAAATTTGATCGAGCAGTTTCAGATCATAGCCACACAATGACTAGAGTTGCAAGTAGGTTCCATGAGGGTAGTCTAAAGTAAATAAATGTAAAAGGAGGCTTAGATAGAACTGCCCCCTTTGCTGTCTGTCACTATTTGACCTCCTTTCCTTATCTGTACTATTTCTCTAAGTGATCCTCCCCTGGCGTATGACTTTAAATACACCTCTGCAGAGGATTTCTGATGTATATTCTGGCACAATCCCCAGATTTGCGTCTTATCTTTTAGCATCTCAATGATAACAAATGTGACATGTAACTCTTCATTCCTTCCACCCAAATGTATGCTTTGCTCAGTCTTCATTTCATTCAAGGGATAGTTCCTAAAGCCAGTCTTAATTCCTTCCTAATTTATCTGTTTCTGCCATGCATTCATCGATTTTCATCTGTAAAGTATTTCCAGAATAGTCTACATCTATTGCTATTACTCTCTATCGCCAGAGCCATCATTATGACTGGTATTTTACTTCTTCCCTGAAACTCCGATCATCTATTTTCCAGCATCAGAATCTTTGTAACAAAGATGAGAACTTTTGTGTGAGTTTTTAAACTTTTTCTATTCACTTAGAATAAAGCAAAACTCAGGACCAACAGATAGTTTAATGGTTATGTTGCTGGACTCCGTAGTCAACAGTGGTTCAAGTCCTAGACCCAGAGGCTTCAGACTCATGCCATGCACATGTGCATGTTTGCCCAAGATATTGAAAGGAGAATAGAAGAGAAGGGATTGTAGTGTGGCCATCTCCCCTGTGTGTGTGTGTCGGCGGGGGGGGGGGGGGGGTTGTTGTTTTCTTGCTCTGTGTGTGTCGGCGGGGGGGGGATTTCTTGTTTTCTGTCTCTCTGCCTTTATCTTTCTAGTAAGCACACATGCTCTATAGCAAAAACAAAACAAAACAAAAAAACAAAACAAAACAAAACACAAAAACTCTCTTAAAAATAAAACAATAACAAAAAACAATAACAAAACAAAACTACTATCTATAGTCTCTAAAACTCTGACTGAGCAAAAAGACCTCTGGTTTACCTCTTTGATCTTACTATCTCTGTCCACCCCTTACGGGACTCAAGTCACACTCTCTATTTCCCTAACATGCCAAGCTAGGTCCTGCCTCAGGATTTTGCCCATGTTCCCTTCTTTCTGCGGTGGTTTATCCTGGCTCTGAACAGAAGTGGCTTTTTCTCATTATTCAGATTTTAGCTCAAATGTCAGTTCTTCAGAGAGAATTCACCTTGATCTATCTAAAATATTAGTTTGAACAAGTTAGTTACTATTCTTCACATTGCAATGCTGTTTTTCTCTTACTATATTTATTGGTATTCCTACTTTTTTTTTTTTTCATTTCTGCCCACTAAGATGTTAGTTCTCTGTGAAAAAGGCCTTTTCCCTGATATCCATTACTGTATTCCTTCTACCTAGCACTGCACCAGCCACAGAGTGCACTAAGGGGATCCTCTATAAATATCTGTTGGACAAATGGAAAAATGGGAATAGTATTTGTAGCTAAAAATATGGTAAAAATGTTCTCTTGATCTCTTGTGGCTATCAGATACCAGACATATGTGGCTATTTAATTCATTTTAAAATTGATTATGCATCAGAAAATTCTGAATTCTCTTTCTCAGTTGGATTAGTCATTGTTCAAGTGGCTGGTGACTACTATATTGGACAATGCACAGACAAAACAAATCATTTTCATAGGAAGTTCTATAGGACAGACTTTTATTCTAGTGGATGAGTGTATAAGCCATCAAAAAAGAGTGGATGGTAAGGAAGAACACTTGTAACTGAGAGAGATAATATATTTAAGGAGTAAGTGGAAAGCTATAGGATTTTCTTTCTTAGAGTGCTCTTAAATAGGATAAATTTTCAGATCCAGAGAGGACTTAGCAATTGCATAGCCTGAAGGTGGGTCTTTGGACTTCTGACCTCCCAAGGTCCCTTCCGGATCTACACATAATTATTCTTGCGATTATAATTAAACTTGTATTGTGCCAGCAAAATGCTAAACCTTTCACAGAATCCACAGAAGACATGGTCTTTGATCTCAGGAGTTTTTTTTCAAAACTCTTTTCAAACTGTATTTAAGGATAGATCACATTTTGCAATAGCTTTAATAAAGGGATTCAAGATGATTGATGACTCAGAAAATGTGAGTGACAGAGCCTAAGATTTAAAAGCATTTACTTGTCTTGTTTAATTTACAAATGAGAAAAAAAATTGACTTGTCCTATTTAATTTGCAAAACTTCAGAAACTCTCCAGTTTAAACTACTAACAATTGTAGCCATGTTTTATTAGATCTTTACCTAAGGGCTTGGTCAGAATTCTAGCCAGCTGGTCTATCTTCTGGCTAATTCCAAGATTGCATTAAGGCAGTTCCCCTTGTTAAGAAGAGTCAAGAATAGTCAGAACTCACTGGAATAGTCCTTGAGACACTATTTTAAAGGAGTATTTTACTCTGTCTGAATACGATCGTATCCATGGGGTCTGTTTGGTTTCAATTCAAGTCAGGACAAGAGAGGACATTGCTTGTCTGAGAAAATGTGATCATGGCTCAGAGAATTCTGTTCTGTATGCAGTGAGCATGCCAAGAGGGGAGTAAGAGGAGGAATGGAGGACAGAAAACTCTTGTGTTTAGAAAATGATTCTGGCCTAACTTTACAGAATGGTGAATCTGCATGAGACTCTTACCTGGAGAAGGGCAGCTTACTTGATATTCAGAGCAGTGAAATAGCATCAGAAAAAGCTTTCTCGAACTGTTTTCATCGTTGCTGGCTTGCAATGTCATCATGTATTTTGGGCAAATAGAGTTTGCATCAGTTCAGTTGACAGGACTTCATGAATTTTAATATCCTGAGTCCATATTCATGTTAGTGTTGATGCATCCTTGCACCTTTTCCCCCCTTCATTTCTCAGCAAAAAGCTGGATTTGTGCTGAAACTACAGAGCATTGTCATTCTGAAAAGTATATTAAATAGTTAATATAGTTAAGTGAAAAATTGCATGAGTTTGTGAAATTTGTTTCAACAAATTCATAAGCTATAACTCAGGCCTAATTTTAATGAGTAAAATGGAATATGCATTCTATCATTCTACCTCTGCGCTCATGACTGTGTTTAAATTTTGATTGCTTCACAAAATCTTTCTATACACCTCTCAGTCTTGGGTTTAGACAACCTAGGAGTTTGTAATGCCACTACAAGGGAGTATTAAAACTTTGTATGCTTGCAAAAAATCTCTTAATGCATTTTTAAGATTATGTTCACATACAAAAAGAATATAAAACTGTAGAACTTCTATATGGTTATTTATTGTCCCAGAGAATTGAATTTGACACTCCGGGATGATGCATTCACTATGGTTGTCCTGATTTACATATTTGGAGTTGGTATTTGGTCACCTGCATGTTCAGTTATCTAAAGAGGAAATATGCAAATTATAACCTGAGGTGCAGAAAATATAGTATAAAAGGGAAAGGTTAAACTGAGAAAGATATACAAATTCAGAATTCCATGAAAAAAGCAGTAGAATCAGCATATTTGTTTTCCCATTCTGCAGTATTATACTGTAGGGAAGACAAGATTTGTTTCTTGAATAGGCAAAACCAGAGCCCATCTCGAGTCATGCTACATAAAAGATGTTATTTAGAGACATAGAAACACATGGATAGTTGAAAACTGCAGTAATCGATCCAAAAACTCAGAAAACTTGAACACGGGTCTATCATTTGCTGTGCTTGATATTATATTAATTTACATTGTCATATTAATTCAAGCCCATATTGGGACCAGCAGTTAGCATAATGGCTGTTGCTGGACTCCCACGTAGTCGACCACGGTTCACGTCCCAGACCCGGTGGCTTAAATTCATTCCGGACACGTGTGTGTGCGTGCCCAAGATCCCGAGAAGAGAATGGAGGAGAAGGGATTGTGGTGTGCCCATCCCCCCTGGGGGGTGATTTCTTGCTTTCTATCTCTCTGTCTCTCTCTCTCTGTGTCTGGCGAGTGCATGTGCCCTATAGCAAAAACCTCTAAAAAAAATCAAGCCCATATTAGAAAATTCAAAAAGAGCTTTAATAGCATTTTTTTTGTTAGTTTTAAAATATGCCTCTTCTACTGAGTGAGAAAGATAGAGAGTGAGAGAGAGAATCAGAGACACAGGCATCCCAAAAGGGTCTCCATGCCATGATCCATCCCAGCCTCAGACTATCCTAGATCATGAGCATCCATGTACCTGGTATGTTCAGGAAGGTCTCCAGATGCAAACCTAGAATGTCCCAGGTGAGTCAGTCTCACAAAGATAAAATAAAAATGTTTTTAGGCTCATCAATATTTATTTTGAAAAGAAGAAATCTGAAAAAGAATTGTTTTATTTCAGAAATGAAAAAGGCTTTTACTTGAGACTATGATCCTCTATTTAGAAGGGTATGAGAGCACAAAGAGAGAAAGATGGGCCACCCTGTGGACTAGTGATTAAGGAAACTGGATCCCAGATGGCCAGCTGTACTGTTCAAGTCCTGGATCCGTCAACTTGAGAAATATGCCAGGCATGTGTATCCAAAATCCCAAAAGAAAGGAGAAATGGAGGAGAAGGGCTTGCAGTGTGACCATTCTTCATGCAGAATCATTTTCTCTCTTTCATGCCTTCTGGCAAATTTTAAAATATAAAGAACTAGAGAAAGACAATTAACAAAGGGCACAGTTCCAGGATGCTAAATGATGAAATAAGATAAGCATTGACATAGAATACTAAGCCTCTATGGGGCTTTAAAGATGTTTTTGTCCACTCTAATATAGGCTCATTAGAGTGAAGGCTTTGTCTATGTGTCTCACTGCTTCATTTCCCTAGTAGGTAGCACCATGTTAAAATGAAGTAGATGAAGATATATTTGTTGAATAAATGAACCTAGAGAAGGAAATTCCTTTCTCAATTTAAAACAGTGAGTGCTTAGGTAGATCCAAGATTCCTATCCAGGGCGTTAGCAGTTTTCTGATGCTCTTTCCTGACTCTGGCATACTTCCGATTTTTCTAAGCAAACTATTAGCAACCTGAACACAGACATATCAAATGATGATCATTATCAACCATATTTTAGTAGAGCAAAAGCTTCCCCCCAAAGACGAACCCTTGTCACAATGTATCTGTTGTTTTTTTGTTTTGTTTTGTTTTGTTTTGTTTTATTGTTTTTTTTTTTTTTTTGGCAGGTTTTTTTCATTCTTTGGTTGAATTATGAAAAAATAAGTCATCGTTTAATGTCTATTAACCAAGTTCTATGATCTGGGGCAAATAGTTGGTTCCAGTTATCTGAGACTTACCCAGTTTCAGCACTGATTTTTCCATGCCCTGAGAACCTTTGAAAACAACTTCTCAGATTCATTTCTCAATCGGCTAGAAAGGATATCCTTTATGTGGATTGTTAAATACCAAGTTATCAGGTTGTTGGGAAAGTCATGACACATTTTTTTTTCATGGTTAAACAGGAAAATACAACATGACTTTTCCAATGAACTAATATATTGGTGATACTTTACTTATTATTATTATTATTATTATTATTATTATTATTATTATTTTTGCCATAGGGCATGTGCACTCACCTGAAAGAGACAGAGAGAGGGGAGGGCATGATGATGTAATTTTAACCACTATTCTACCTGCTCACCTGATGTATTTTACTTCTAAGAGAGCTCAGACACACATCTATTGCATGAGGTGGGATCTGTACCCTTCTAATGATACAGCTAAAATTAAGTTAAGTAACCAAATGAAACCAGGTACAAATCATTAAGTTCTCCATTTTAAACAATATGAACAAGCTGTTGGGTCATTGGAAAAGTCATGACACATTATTGTATAGAAAAACATGTCATGACTTTTCCAACAACCTCATAGTAGAAGATATTTACAGTGCAGTTTTATACTTTAAATAGTACAGTAAAACTAGCACATCTCATCTTTATCTTGGCCTTGCTCAGAGTAAGCACAGAGCTACTCAAGTTCAACCATTAGCTTTAAGATAACATTGATCAGGACCAGCAGTTGGCTTAATGGCTATGTCACCGGACTCCCATGTAGTCAATTGTGGTTTGAATCCCGGACCTGGTGACTTAAACTCACGCCGGACGTGTATAAGTACATGCCCAAGATCCCGAGAGGAGAATAAAGGAGAAGGGATTGTGGCATGGCCATGCCCACTGCGGGGGGGGGGGAGGGGTGATTTCTCACTTTCTATTTCTCTGTCTCTCTCTGGCTTTCTGGTAAGCACACACGTACCCTATAGCATAACTGTCTCTCAAAAAAAAAAAAAAAAAAGATAACATTGGTCATGTTGGTTGTCGGAAAATAGGTTGACTTTTCCAACAACCCAATTAAGAGTGGATAGTGGAGGATAACCTCCTTTAGTATTTTCACAGGAAGAAGGTAAGTATAGCATGGAGATATGATCAATTGCTATAAAACAATGAACTTAATTGACTGAAAGTTTAAATCTCAGAATCTAAAGATAGGAGACAATTTTTGATATTTCAATATTAATTTAGAATCAGTGAAATGAAATATTCCCCATGGCTAATCCCTACCAGGGTCCTCTATTTCAAGAAACACAGCTCCTTGAATTTTATACTCTGATTTGATATTTCTTGCCATGCTTATAACTTTCAATTCCCTCTCTTTCCATGTTACTATAGAGACAGTTAAGAACTGATCACAATCTAAGAAAATGTGTGGCTTCTCTATCAGATCATCACAAAGAAAAGTATGAATTTGATAAAGCTTTAATTTCTGTGAATTATGGGGGAGATAGCAGCCTGGCCCAGAGGATTCCTGAAAGACTTTGGGTATATTTACGTATCACAAAGAAACTTGATGGTGAAACAGAAAAATTCTGAATCAGCTAAGTTAAGCCAATGAAAGACAACAAAATCTAACTTATATTTTAACACAACAGTAATACAATATCATTGCTGAACATCTGAAAAATATATGAAGACTAAAACTATCATCAACCCACTACCCAAGAACTGTTAATATTTTTTGTTAAAATCTTTACATATTACAAAATTGAGAATATGTTATATTTAGTTTGTTTTTCCCCCCAATTATAATATCTTCTTAATATTTATTGTGATCTTGAATGGCTATATGTTCCATTATGTAGGTGGTCCATAATTCACCTGGACTCACTTTGATGGAAAATTTGAAGACCAGGGCCAGTGTTTAGATTTAATCTTCTGTCTTGCCAAATATATATTTGGCAAGGTTTTTTTCTCTTTGAATCATAATTTCTTCAACTGAATGGGGTAAATGTTGCACAAGTAGAAATAAATGAACTCTCCAGTACAGCTTAGTTCACAGGATTCTGGTGGAAATATGGATCCAGAAGATGTGCAAAAACTTCCTAGAAAGTTACACAGTGGCCAGTGGAGTCAAAGTTTTAAGAAGTATTTACCATTTCTAAAACTTTTACTCAATGCACTGTACCACATTGTCACTCAAAAAATAAACATGACAGTTCAAAGCATATACAAAGGGTTTTTTAAAAAAAGAAATTAGAAACGATCGGTCTAATTAAAAGATGGGCAAATGAACTGAACAGACAACTCTCCAAGGAAGACATACAAACAGCCAAAAGCATATGAAAAAAACCTCAACATTCTTTATCATAGGGAGACGCAAATCAAAACCACAATGAGATACCACCTAACCCCAATTGGAATGACTAAGATTAAAAAATAAACACTGATAAGTGCTGAGGAGGCTATGGTGAAAAGGAACTCTCTTACACTATTGGTGGAAATGTAAATTAGTACAGTCTCTGTTGAGAACAATATGAATGTCCTCGTAAACCTACAAATAGGACTAGTATATGATCCAGCAGTTCCACTCCTGGTTATCTGCCCAAAGGATAGAAATATATACTCAGCTGGAAAAGTACTTGCACATCCGTGTTTACTGTGGTGGTATTCACAATTACTAAGACATGAAACCAACTCAGTTATCCACAAACAGATGAATGAATTAAAAAAGTGTAGCACATATACACTGTAGAACATTACTCAACCTTAAAAAACAAGATGCTGGCATTTTATAGAAAGTGGACAAATATGGAGGATTTACTGTGAAGTGAAATAACCCAGACTATGAGAGAGAGACATTGTATGTCCCCACTTAATAAATACCAAATGTCTATGTTCTATGGTAGAAACTGGAAAACTGTAAACTATAAAAGCATGGAGAATAATTACAGATACTAAAGAGACTGTGAGAGGAGAGTGAGAAATGGGGGAGGGTGAGAGGAAGGGAATCAAGGGGAAAAAGAAAGAAGCAAAACATTTAAAGGACACAAAAATGGAAAATTATCTGTTGATGGTTATGTGTATGATAATATCTTTAAATGGACTAATATAAATGTATTCATGCTAGAAAAATTCATTTTGCAAAACTATAATGATAAACGGTGATTGAATGCATAAAAAAATAAATGAATAATTGGGGAATTAGTGATTTGGGATTTAGCAAGACATCTCCTAGTTTTGATTTACTTTTTTTTTTTTTTCTTGTAGTGACAGGGTCCAATTATGTTTCCAGGCTGACCTCCAATTTATATTTCTCCTGCCTCAGCTTCCTGAGTTGCTAGAACCACAGGTATGGGTCACTATGCCCAGCTTTAGCCACCTTCTTTTGTTTGTTTGTTTTGGTTTTGGTTTTACTATAGGGAATGTGTGCTTGACAGAGCAGGAGAGGTGAGAAATCACCCTCTGAGAGGATGGCCACACCGCAATCCCTTCTCTTCCATTCTTTTCTAGGGATTTTGGGCACACACACACATACACCCTGTGTGATTTTCAAGCTGCCAGATCAGGAGCTCAAACTGTAGACAGACATGCTGGAGTCCAGCACCTAACCACCACACCACCTGCTGACCTCTCCTGTAAGTTTTATTTACCTCTCTCCAAAGGGAAGTTTCAGTCACCAGAATCCATGCAGAAAAGCACAAGCCCTTGCCATGGTCCTTAGCGTGTGCCCTCACATCTCAGGAGTTTCTGCTTACTACTAGACTGGCTAGTATGCTAGTTACTTGAAAAATATATTAATGACCACATCAATAGAGGACTTCTCTAAGATACTGAGTATTTTTAAAGAAAGACTGATTTTACGTTCTTCTCTGTCATTTTTTCTGCAAACACTTTTATGCTGTATTTTTCAAAATGTATTTAGATGATTGTTAGGAAAACCAAGAAACTTGTTAAAATTCAAATTCTGGGCCCTCCTGAAAACCGTGGAAATAAAGGCATAGTATTATTTTTAAAAAGTTCTACAGAAGACTGTGACAATCAGTTTAAAACATAAAAAAAACTCAGCTTGCTTAAGGCTAAATGTTTTATTATGATTACAATTAATATTAGTTATTTCTTTCAGTATTTCCTATAAGCCAAACACTGTATTTCATATGTATTATTTTACTTAAGCATGAGAAATATAGGTAAAAATATTACTGTATCATTACATATGAAAAAACTAACAATTGAAATAAATTGAATTTGAAAATATATAATAATAAGGACACATCCCCATACAAACCCATAAACACATAATACAAAGAAAGTAAGAGGCAGAAAATAGAATTCTAGTTAGACTCTGGGTAACTTCAAAGACTACTACACAAAATCTGGACTAGTCAGGCAAACTTCTGAAACTGTATTTTTATTTTCACAATGAACTCACCAGGTTGAACTTCTGAGAATTGTTTTGACTGAAAATCTTATCACAACAATTAGCTTTCATGCACAAAACAATATCCCAAGTGAGTTAGATCAAGATGAAAGGGTTTAATATGGGAAATATGGTAAAGTTTTAAACTCTCCCCTATTATCAGCCCAGGAATCACACGCATCTTACCTGTGCGTTGCAGATAGGCTGTAAATGCAGTTAAAACTTGGCAATCTGTGCTTGCCCCATCTGCCATTATCATCCACACAGGAAGTTGTGTCCTTCGTGGCTATGTGCGATGACATTGGTGTGCATCATCCATGATGCTTCTACATGTGGCACTTAGTGTAAAAGGTGTTTCAAGGGTATGCTGAAAATAGGACTCCATAGCAAAGGGAACTAACATGAGCTTCAGAGTCTTAGTTTGGCTTTGACTTTTTCCGAAGCACTTTCTGAACAGGGCACTGTTTTAATGTCACAGAATCCTCTAGAGAGAAGAAACAATGCATTACAAATCTGCATGAAAAGGTAGCTAGATGAGAGCTGAATGTAATTCTTTTGTAGAATGCAAGGCAAATTATAGCAAGGTGCCACTGTAGCAGTTTCCAAACAAATCCATATTCAGGAAAACTCAGCTGAAGATAACGCTGCAACTGAGATTTGGCTAAGGGCCGTATTTTTCAAAGCCCAGAAAAAGCCATATATTTCCAACCTTCAAACATGGCAGTTAAATTGATGATCTCCCTTTGTTTCTTCCTGTTTTTTGTTCTCTTTACTCCTACCGTTACTCTTATGATATGCTTTAGATGATAAATTGTCAGTGTTGGCAGATTTTCTTATACGATTCAAATTTCATTACTTGACCCACAGCCTAAATCACCTTCATTGGGTAAGTCCTTGATCATTCTCCTTTAATTTATATTGTTTGTTGGCAGAACACTGAAAATGGTTTCCAGGAATTGCATACCTCCCCTTCCTACTCTCATACACAGTGACTCCACCCACACCCACCTACCCAGCAAGATATGTTCAAACTGTTTCTAAGGTTTGTGCCTGTCTCTCAGCTTTGTATTTTTTATATCACCCACTGCCCTTACCGCTTTCAACTGTTTCCCATCTCAGAGAGCCAAGAGATCACAAATCCAGAGACAGAAAATTAGGTCAGAAACTGTCTAGGGCTGAGATTCAGGAGAACAAGATTAAAAATTCGTATAAAATTCGGAACCTTGTGACTTTGGTAACCTCAGTTTCCTTAAGATTCAGAACGAGTGAGTTTATATCTGAAACTCTAAATACAAATGACTCCATAAATAATGCAGCTAATTTTTATGTCTAAAGTAACAGAAGAACCTGGTACAAGTTAATAAACCCTCAGAGATGTAGGAAAACTGAAAATCATATATGCCTACTATAAAAACATTATAAATGTGTGGGTCAAACAAACAAGTAAGCAAATACCACCCCCCCAAAAAACAAACAAACAAACAAACAAACAAACAAACAAACAAAAAAAACCCCACCCTGTCTGCTACCTGAACTGGCAGTGTGCAGTCTTTGCTTAGGTCACCCCTCTTTCTCTTTTTTTCTACTTCTAAAATGCTATGGCCTTCTAGTGTCAAAACCCTCTTCAGAAATATTTTTTATCAATAGCCAAAGCTAAAGAAAACAGACAAAAAAGGATACTAAATTACTTTTAGGCTCCATATATCGGACAGCCCAACAATCAGATGCAGTGACATGGCACGAGCTTGAAAACGGGTATAGTGCACAGGGTCAGAAGGTGGCATGGTGGTTAAAGACATTGGATTTCCACATGGCCAACTGAGGTTCGAGTCCTGGACTTGGTAGCCTGCTTCCTCACTTTCCTTTTCTCTCTCTTTGGTCAAATTCAAAAGAAAAAATGATAATAATAAATGGAATTAAATAAATAATTTTTTTAAAAGAAAGAAAACATATACAATGCATACTGGGAAAGAAACAAGCTTTGTTTGCAATTTTTAGGGATGAGAGATCCTCAATATTGGCTTTTGAAGAATAAGGGTACATTCAAGATAACTATGTACACTCTGGAATGAAAACAATATGCATAAATCATTTGTAAGGTCTAGAAAATACCATATATTAAGGTTATCAGTTATAAAATTGTTGAAAACCTTTAACTAGGTGCAGGTAAGATAGTTCAAAATCTTCTCCATTCTTCCTAGTTCTTTCTTAGGATCTAACTAAACTTTTTTTTTTCTTTCTTTTTTTGTTTTGTTTTGTTTTTAGGGAACCACAATTATTTTTATCCCACTGCTGTCAATGTAGAAGTTTTGTTTCTTTGTTTTAGTTTTATATTAGTATTTTCTTGTGTGTTTTGAAGTCTTAAGAAACAAACAAACAAAATCTCCATCATTTTATGGAAAGGAAGTCTTGCTTCTCCTCTACAATATGGAAAATATCAGTTTCCTACTTATTTCATCTTAAGTGGATCTTTAGATGTGAATATAAGGAGTTCTGAGTCACAGAGCAGTATTTTTCATGTGTTATGTTCATTTCTTTTTTTTTTTTTTGTCATAGGACACATGTGCTTGCTGGATAAAGACAGAGACAGTGAGAGGGAAAGTGAGAAGTCAACCCCAGGAGAAATGGCCATGCCCATGCCAAAATCCTTCCCCCTCCACTATCCCCCTGGGACTTTGGGTACATACACGTGCACCTACCAGGTGGGAACTTCAAGCCACCAGGTCTATGACTCGAACTGCAGTTGGCTCAGTTGGCCATGTGGCAGTCTAGTGCCTTAACCACCATGATGCCTCCTGGTCCCTACATTTGACATTTTTGGAAAAGAAATTTAAGTTTAAAATTGATGAACTAGCTTTAATTCAGTTCAACACATGTATTTGTTCCAGGCATGAGTCTGAAAGTATAAATTAAATATAGAAAGAAAATTGAG
Organism: Tupaia belangeri chinensis; assembly: GCF_000334495.1. Taxonomy (NCBI): domain Eukaryota; kingdom Metazoa; phylum Chordata; class Mammalia; order Scandentia; family Tupaiidae; genus Tupaia; species Tupaia belangeri. The sequence goes on along the minus strand of NW_006160040.1, from coordinate 11,038,503 downwards.
CAGGCCCAGTTGAGGAGGCTCTAGTGATAGATGTGACTGTGCAATGCAGGTGTCATATGGGAAGGGTTGGGGTTTGGATCCTTGGTCATCCTGAACATGCTGGGCACACCTGCAGGTATACCCAAGATCCTGACTGTGTGCAGGAAGCTGGTGAACGGGATTGTGGCATGATAAGATCCTCTCTGGGTCCCTGTCCCTCCCTCTCTCCCTCTTATGAAATACATAAATAAAGAAACTTTAAAATAATAATTAATAAAAAAAAAGAGAAATGAACAGATTCTTACTCTTGAGTGACCAATTCACTTAGCAAATATAGGCATACACCGTAATTTCAATACAAGGTGATAAGTTCTACAATATAGGTCTCTAAAATGCTTTAAGTGCTCAGAATATATGTACCCAAACTAGAATTAGGGCTTAGTAGATATTAAGTATGTTGATTTCCTTACAGTATGATAAGCAGTGGGCCAGTCTTGGTGATATTCAAAAGTTGAGTATGTTCAGGGAATTTCAAGTAATTATTTCTTTAGTGTAATATATGGTTCAGAGAATATTGAAGTAAAAGCCTGGAGAGAGAAAGTTGCGTAACAGACTGGTACGTTTTACTAAAAATGTTTGATATTAACCACTAGACAATGGGGAACTATTAAAGGCTGTAATTTAAAAGGTAACACCCCCACATCATTCTGATAGATTTGAATGGCGTACCGTGGGATTGGGGACACAATTAGGAGACTGCTGCCATATGAAAGAGAAGGGAGATTTGAGAACAAAGAAAGCAGAGTGGCTAAGACCTATGTGAGATTAAGTAAGACAATCTAAGTGGTTTGGGAAGTAAAATAAAAGAAGCAGTGCAGACTGAATTTCAGATTTCCATTTTGTGATATTGAGTGGATAGCAGTGATATTGAGCAACATTAGAAAATCATATGAGGAATATGCTTTATCACAGAAAGAAACAAGGTAACAATTACTTCTGAATACTCCGAGGCTCTTATTACCACACAGAACAGCTAGCTGGAGAATATAGCGAAAAGTAAGATATGGATGCCCTGCATATGGAAGAAAAAGACAATCTTAATTTGGGGAATCATTGTCATGGAGATGATAATTAAAACCAAAAATATAGATGAGGTTATTCCTGAAGAGCATACAGTGAAGAGAGCGAATGCCAAGAAAAATTCCTGCAGAAGAGGAACAGGAAGTGACACAAATAACAAGGACAATGTCATGGAAACCACAGGAAGATATTAACAGTTCAATTTTGGCCACATATAAAAAGGACAATCTGGGTGAACATGTAGTGTTCCTCCCAGAAATGCAAAGTTGGTTTTACTTTTGAAAATTGGTTAATGTGATTGATCATATTAATAGCATAAAAGTAAACAATCTTTTGATCTTAATGCAGAATACTTAACAAGCCTTAACTTCAATTGATCATGAAAACTAAGGTCTAGAAAATACCATATATTAAGGTTATCAGTTATAAAATTGTTGAAAACCTTTAACTAGGTGCAGGTAAGATAGTTCAAAATCTTCTCCATTCTTCCTAGTTCTTTCTTAGGATCTAACTAAACTTTTTTTTTTTCTTTCTTTTTTTGTTTTGTTTTGTTTTTAGGGAACCACAATTATTCTTATCCCACTGCTGTCAATGTAGAAGTTTTGTTAGGGAACCACAATTATTTTTATCCCACTGCTGTCAATGTAGAAGTTTTGTTTCTTTGTTTTAGTTTTATATTAGTATTTTCTTGTGTGTTTTGAAGTCTTAAGAAACAAACAAACAAAATCTCCATCATTTTATGGAAAGGAAGTCTTGCTTCTCCTCTACAATATGGAAAATATCAGTTTCCTACTTATTTCATCTTAAGTGGATCTTTAGATGTGAATATAAGGAGTTCTGAGTCACAGAGCAGTATTTTTCATGTGTTATGTTCATTTCTTTTTTTTTTTTTGTCCTAGGACACATGTGCTTGCTGGATAAAGACAGAGACAGTGAGAGGGAAAGTGAGAAGTCAACCCCAGGAGAAATGGCCATGCCAAAATCCTTTCTCCTCCACTATCCTCCTGGGACTTTGGGTACATACACGTGCACCTACCAGGTGTGAACTTCAAGCCACCAGGTCTATGACTCGAACTGCAGTTGGCTCAGTTGGCCATGTGGCAGTCTAGTGCCTTAACCACCATGATGCCTCCTGGTCCCTACATTTGACATTTTTGGAAAAGAAATTTAAGTTTAAAATTGATGAACTAGCTTTAATTCAGTTCAACACATGTATTTGTTCCAGGCATGAGTCTGAAAGTATAAATTAAATATAGAAAGAAAATTGAGCAGGCCCAGTTGAGGAGGCTCTAGTGATAGATGTGACTGTGCAATGCAGGTGTCATATGGGAAGGGTTGGGGTTTGGATCCTTGGTCATCCTGAACATGCTGGGCACACCTGCAGGTATACCCAAGATCCTGACTGTGTGCAGGAAGCTGGTGAACGGGATTGTGGCATGATAAGATCCTCTCTGGGTCCCTGTCCCTCCCTCTCTCCCTCTTATGAAATACATAAATAAAGAAACTTTAAAATAATAATTAATAAAAAAAAAGAGAAATGAACAGATTCTTACTCTTGAGTGACCAATTCACTTAGCAAATATAGGCATACACCGTAATTTCAATACAAGGTGATAAGTTCTACAATATAGGTCTCTAAAATGCTTTAAGTGCTCAGAATATATGTACCCAAACTAGAATTAGGGCTTAGTAGATATTAAGTATGTTGATTTCCTTACAGTATGATAAGCAGTGGGCCAGTCTTGGTGATATTCAAAAGTTGAGTATGTTCAGGGAATTTCAAGTAATTATTTCTTTAGTGTAATATATGGTTCAGAGAATATTGAAGTAAAAGCCTGGAGAGAGAAAGTTGCGTAACAGACTGGTACGTTTTACTAAAAATGTTTGATATTAACCACTAGACAATGGGGAACTATTAAAGGCTGTAATTTAAAAGGTAACACCCCCACATCATTCTGATAGATTTGAATGGCGTACCGTGGGATTGGGGACACAATTAGGAGACTGCTGCCATATGAAAGAGAAGGGAGATTTGAGAACAAAGAAAGCAGAGTGGCTAAGACCTATGTGAGATTAAGTAAGACAATCTAAGTGGTTTGGGAAGTAAAATAAAAGAAGCAGTGCAGACTGAATTTCAGATTTCCATTTTGTGATATTGAGTGGATAGCAGTGATATTGAGCAACATTAGAAAATCATATGAGGAATATGCTTTATCACAGAAAGAAACAAGGTAACAATTACTTCTGAATACTCCGAGGCTCTTATTACCACACAGAACAGCTAGCTGGAGAATATAGCGAAAAGTAAGATATGGATGCCCTGCATATGGAAGAAAAAGACAATCTTAATTTGGGGAATCATTGTCATGGAGATGATAATTAAAACCAAAAATATAGATGAGGTTATTCCTGAAGAGCATACAGTGAAGAGAGCGAATGCCAAGAAAAATTCCTGCAGAAGAGGAACAGGAAGTGACACAAATAACAAGGACAATGTCATGGAAACCACAGGAAGATATTAACAGTTCAATTTTGGCCACATATAAAAAGGACAATCTGGGTGAACATGTAGTGTTCCTCCCAGAAATGCAAAGTTGGTTTTACTTTTGAAAATTGGTTAATGTGATTGATCATATTAATAGCATAAAAGTAAACAATCTTTTGATCTTAATGCAGAATACTTAACAAGCCTTAACTTCAATTGATCATGAAAACTCTCAGCAAACTAGGAAGAGAGGAGAACTTCTTGAAACTAATAAATGGCATGTATGAAAATCCCATAGTGACTATCAAACTTAGTGTTGAAGACTGGAAACTTCTACCCTGACAGCAGATACAAAGAATGTCAACTCTTAACACTTCTATTTAACATTGCACTGAAAGTCTTTTTTGTTTATTTTTCAAGAGGTTTTTGCTTTAGGGCATGTGCCCTTGCTAGAGAGACATAAGAGAGAAAGTGAGAAATCATCCAACCCTGGAAGGATGGCCATGCTACAGTCCCTTCTCCTCCATGTTCCTCCTGGGATCTTGAGCATGCATGTACACACATTTGGTCTGTTTTTGAAGCTGCTGGGTCTGAGACTTGAACCATGGATGACCATGTGGGAGTTCAGCAATGTAACTGCTATGCCATTTGCTGGTCCCTGTACTAAAAGTCTTTTCTCGGGAACCAACAGTTAGCATAATGGCTATGTCCCTGGACTCCCACGTAGTCGACCGCGGTTCACGTCCCGGACCCGGTGGCTTAAAACTCACGCCGGGCACGTGTGCGTGCGTGCCCAAGATCCCGAGAGGAGAATGGAGGAGAAGGGATTGCGGCATGACCATCCCCCCGGGGGGTGATTTCTCACTTTCTGTCTCTATGTCTCTCTCTGTCTGTCTGGTGAGCACAC
>NW_006160040.1:11025761-11032403 GCF_000334495.1 Tupaia belangeri chinensis | reverse complement strand
CCTTGCTAGAGAGACATAAGAGAGAAAGTGAGAAATCATCCAACCCTGGAAGGATGGCCATGCTACAGTCCCTTCTCCTCCATGTTCCTCCTGGGATCTTGAGCATGCATGTACACACATTTGGTCTGTTTTTGAAGCTGCTGGGTCTGAGACTTGAACCATGGATGACCATGTGGGAGTTCAGCAATGTAACTGCTATGCCATCTGCTGGTCCCTGTACTAAAAGTCTTTTCTCGGGAACCAACAGTTAGCATAATGGCTATGTCCCTGGACTCCCACGTAGTCGACCGCGGTTCGCGTCCCGGACCCGGTGGCTTAAAACTCACGCCGGGCACGTGTGCGTGCGTGCCCAAGATCCCGAGAGGAGAATGGAGGAGAAGGGATTGCGGCATGACCATCCCCCCGGGGGGTGATTTCTCACTTTCTGTCTCTATGTCTCTCTCTGTCTGTCTGGTGAGCACACGCGCCCTATAGCGAAAAACCTCTCCAAAAAAAAAAAAAAGTCTTTTCTTTTTTGAAATTTTATTTTTTTATTACATCAAGCTAACTTTTTAAAAATATATTTTATTTCAATTTCTTTTATACATTCAATCACATATGTCACTTAGCTTGCAAAGTGAATATTCCAACATGTGTACATTTTTCACCTTAAGCAGTGCACTATGATAAGAAAAGAGTTATGCAGATTGGAAAGGAAGAAATGAAACTATTTACAGATGACAAACACCTATGTAGAAATGTATAAAAATCATTTTAAAAATACTAGAATAAGTCAGTTTAGTAAAAAAATTCTTGTATCTTTTTCCTAAATTTATTTACTTATTATTATGATTTTTTTTCACAAATCAGAGAGAGAAATGAGAAAACAAGCCAGCAGGTCCAGGACTCAAACTGTGGTTGGCTTTGTGGGGGTCCAGTGCCCCAACTACCACATCACCTGCTGGCTGCCCTAATATCTTTTTAATATGGAAAAAAATTGAAACTTAAATTAAAAGTTTCATTTATATGAGTGCTGAAGCCCATTAAATATTTAGAAATTAGTTTAACAAAATATGTGCAATATATGTATACTACAGTGTTAAGAGAATTTAAAGAAGATCTAAATAAATAGAGATTTATGCCATGTTATTGAATTTAAAATATTCAATATGAGTAATGTGTTAGTGATGTGTTCCTTCACTACCAACTGATCTACAGTGTTCATGCTGTCCCATTAAAATGTTTAGTAGGGGGACCAGCAGAGGGCATGGTGGCTAAGGTGCTGGACTTGCACATGGCAGAGCCTGCTCAAATCCTGGACCTGGCAGCTTGCTTTCTCACTTTCCTCTCTCTCTCTCTCTCTCTCTGGTGAGCACACTTGCCTTATAAAAAATTAAATTATATAGTAATAATAAATAAAAATGAATACTTTAAAAAATGTTCAATAGGCATTTTAATTAAAATGTTAAGCATATTCTAAAATTTATGTGGAAATGAAAAAGTTTGGAATGATCAAAATACTTGAACACACACCACAAAGTTGGAGGACGTATATGACCTTATTTCAGGACTTACTATATAATTACAGTAATAAGGCGGTGGGCTACCCATATAAAACAATAGACTAGAGTATCTAGAAATAGACTCATGCATATGTGGTCTATTTTTGACCAAGGTAATGAGGTAATTCAGTGGGGGAAAGAAACATCTGTTAAATATGTTTCTGAGGTAGCTTATTATCTTTGTGAAAAAATAATGAACTCTAGACCTTACTTTACCTCATCCTTAATATTAACTTGGACTCAATCACAAACCTAAACATAAAAGCTAAAACTGTATTATTTCTAGAAAAAGTACATAGAAAAATCTTTGTGTTTAGAGTTGAAGATTTCTTGGGTTTGGAAACCAAAAGTATTGAAAGAAAGCAAAGTGACAAATTGTACTTCTACAATATTAAAATATTCTGCTTTTCATAAGCAACTATTAAAATGTATTTTAAAAACTGGAGCTGAGAGAAAATATTCAGTGTATCTATTTGAAAAATGACTTTTATCAAGATTATATGAAGAACACTGGAGCCAGACAGTGGTACAACAGTCAAATAAAATGTTCTGTGAAGCAATCCACCATGAGAATATTCCTGGTTCAAGTCTGGAGCCCTCCCAGGGTATGTTGGGCACACACTTGCTCATAATCCAGAGCTTGCAGAAGACTAAGGGTGAATTGTGGCATCAAGACCCTGTTAGGGGTTCTCCTTCTATCTTCTATCTTCCTCTGCCTGGTTTTCTCATGGAAGAAATAAATGGATAAAAACATATAATATTATATAATAATAATAAATATATAAAGAATATGTAAAAATAAAAAGTTACAACTCAAAAAGAAGACAAAGATGGGACCAGCAGCTAGTATAATGGCTATGTCGTTGGACTCCCACATAGTCGACCACGGTTCGCGTCCCGGACCTGGTGGCTTAAAACTCACGCTGGGCACATGTGCGTGCGTGCCCAAGATCCTGAGAGGAGAATGGAGGAGAAGGGATTGTATCCCCCTGGGAGGTGCTTTCTCGCTTTCTGTCTCTCTGTCTCTGTCTGGCGAGCGCACGCGCCTTAGAGTGAAAACCTCTCAAAAAAAAAAAAGAAAAAAAGAAAAAAAGAAAAAAAGAAGATGAAGATACTTTTACTTTTTATTTTTTTAGAGAGAGATTTTTGCTACTGAGAGCATGGACTCACTGGAGAGTAAGACAGGCAGAAAGCAAGAAATCACCCCCCACCCCTCCCTGATAGGGGTGGCCATGTTTTCTCCTCCATTTTCCTCTCAGGATTTTGGGCATGCTTGCACATGCACTTGGTGTGAGTTTCAAGCCACCAGGTCTGAGACTTGAACTGTGGTTGGCCATTATGGGAGTCTAACAACATAACTATTACACCATCTGCTGGCCTCAAATACTTCATTTTTTAAGTGTATTTTTTTTCTGAGAGAGAAAGAGGGAAGTATCCACAACAGGGTCTTCATATCATGATCCACCTCCAGCATTTGCCAGCCAGGATCAGGAGTATCTGCAAATACACTTACGGTATACAGGGAGACCTTGGGATGTGAACTCAGGACCTTTGTGTATGGCTTCAGCATCACTGCAGCTGGCTAAGAAGAAAAAAATAAAGAATGCAAAGTATTTATATTGCCACTTCAGAAAAGAAGATTAAAAAAATGGCCTATAAAACCCGAAAAGATGCTCAACATCTTTAATCCTCAGGGAAATAAAAATAAAACCAGGAGACATTAGTATACATTTGTTTAAAAGACTAACAATACTAAGAGTTAGGAAGGATTTGAAACAACTGGAATTCTCATATGTTTCTTAATGATAATGTAAAATGGTACAACAATTTGGAAATATATTTTCAGTTTCTTAAAGAGTTACACAGTGCGTCGTAGGCTGGCCCTGTTAATACAGGTGATTCAGCAATTCAGTTCCTTTGCATTTAACCAAGAAAAATAAATACATATGTCCACACAAGGGCTTGTATTTGAATGTTCATAGCTACTATATTTATAACAGTTAAAAACTGGAAATTACCGGGAACCAGCAGTTAGCGTAATGGCTATGTCGCTGGACTCCCACGTAGTCGACCGCGGTTCGCGTCCCGGACCCAGTGGCTCAAAACTCACGCCGGGCACGTGTGCATGCGTGCCCAAGAGCCCGAGAGGAGAATGGAGGAGAAGGGATTGCGGCGTGACCATCCCCCCTGGGGGGTGATTTCTCGCTTTCTGTCTCTATGTCTCTCTCTGTCTGTCTGGCGAGCGCACGCGCCCTACAGTGAAAATCTCTCCAAAAAAAAAAAAAAAAAAAAAAACTGGAAATTACAAAAAAACTAGTTCACAGGTGAACATGTGAACAAATTTGTTATATCCAAGTAATGAATATTATTCATCAGTTAAACGGGAACCAATCATTGATGTGTGCGACATGGACACATCTTAAAAAGACTATCCTGAGCAAGTAAAGCTATTCATGACACATGATTTCATGTACATAACAAAGATTTTGATGTAGGAAATACTAATTTATAGTTACAGAAAGAAATCAGCATCTGCTTTTGGTTTGGGGTTAGATGGGTTAGTGACTGCAAAAGGCTGTGAGAAAGCTTTCCGTAGTGGTACAAGTACTCTGGATCTTGACTGTCAAAATATATCAAAGTGTGGGGTCAGCAGGTGGTATCAAATTTACGTCGCTGGACTCCTACTTAATTGACCGCAGTTGGAGTCCCATACTTAAAACTCATGCCAGGTGTGTTTGTGTGTGTGTGTGTGTGTGTGTGTGTGTGTGTGTGTGTGTATATACCAAGATCCTGAGAAGAGAATGGAGGAGAAGGGATTGCAGCATGACCATCCCCCATAGGGTGATTTCTCTCTCTCTCTCTCTCTGTCTCTGGTGATTGCACATGCCGTATAGCAAAAATATCTCTCTAAAAAAAAAAAATACATCAAAGTGTACACTTAAAATGAGTCATTTCATTCTGCCATAATAAAAATGATAAGAAAAAATTTAAAAGTGGAACTAAATGCACACATAGAAGAGAGCTGAAATGTTTAAAAGCTGGTATTGAAGCACCAACAGATAGAAATAGTGAAAGATCATCAAAGAAACTAACCAGGTTGATAGTGTAGTATCCAAGAAGACAGAAAGAAATGAAATTGAGGACAAAGGTATAAGGCAGGCATTAAATAATAAACATGATGTTTCACGCTTTGTGGTATAAGGGGCAAAGGTAAGTAGTAATACCAACACTCCTGTTTTAGAGTCTAGATGTGGAAACATGGAAAACATGCCTGTTGTGTAACTTCAGTTCTATTGTTGAAGTGCAAAGCAAATACTTTCTTTAAAGTCAATTTTCACATTACTCCAAGAGTTGATCATGCAACTGTAACATCAGAAACTAACACTTAAAATGGACACTATATATCAAACTTCAATACCACTCTTGACTTAAATTTCCCTTCTCTTTGTGGTATCTGTTCAATGTTTTGCTAAGTCTTGGTTTAATGAATCTCTTCACTTAGAAAAGAGGGTACAGAACAACTCAGTTCTCAAAGAAATATCATAGATATTAAACACCAAAATAAGCTCTAAAACATTTAACATTTGTGAAATACATGAAAGTCTAAAGGGATGACATTTTCAAGGTTCTCAGTAATATATGCTAAAAGCAAGCTTATTGTTTAACTTTTAATAAAATGTCTTCATATTTTAAAAATTTTCCAGGCTTTATAAAATAATGTTCATAACCCCAAAATGCATTTTTATTTTTGAACCTTAAAAATTATTTGTTAAAATTCTATTCTTTCAAAAGAATCTAATTATTTTCTATATACAGGCTGTTTAAATGGGAATACAGGTTAAACCAGAGCATTAAAGCACCAAATTAAGACATTACAAGATAAAATGAGGTTATACAGTAAAAATACTACAATTAAACTTCCTTAATTTCAAATTCCAAGGTCATAAAAATGTTCTTTTAATTAAAAGTCTTAGCCAAAGATGCCATATAAGAACACTTGTTTAATGGTGCTATAAACAGAAATTGACTGAGATATGTGGAGGCTGAAAAGTCTAGTTTTAAGCCAGGGACCCAGATTTTCAAACCACAGCTGGTGTAATCAATAAATAAGTGGAGCAACAGTCATTAAAGAGAGTGCTAAATGATAATACTGTAAAACAGCCTCAATGTCACATTTATGTACCAGGCATCCGTCTTCCAGAGGCCTTGAAATGACTAGTTGTATGCTGTCCAAAGAGCTAACCTCACACAAACTAAATATAGTGGCCTTTATGAAGGAAATAACACGACATTGGGAAAATGGGTTCAAATGCCATATTCTTTAACATGCAATAGAAAACATGTAAGGGAACCAGCAGTTAGCGTAATGGCTATGTCGCTGGACTCCCACGTAGTTGACCGCGGTTCGTGTCCCGGACCCAGTGGCTTAAAAAAACTCATGCCGGGCGCGTGTGCGTGCGTGCCCAAGATCCCGAGAGGAGAATGGAGGAGAAGGGATTGCGGCGTGACCATCCCCCCGGGGGTTGATTTCTCACTTTCTGTCTCTATGTCTCTCTCTGTCTGTCTGGCGAGCGCATGCGCCCTACAGTGAAAATCTCTCTAAAAAAAAAACCAAAAAACAAAAAACATGGAATATATACAGGATAGAAATTTGTCAGTACAGATTCACATATGTATTTGTTAGGTCAGACTGTAATTTGAAAACAAGGAGCTGAGACCTTGGTAGCCAGTCAGTGGGTAACTAAAGTATGGTGCTGGAGGCCATGTGGTCTACTGCAGTTTGGATCCCAGTGTATGCTTCAGGACAATTGGGTCTTCTATGTATACAGTCATGTCATCTGCAAATAGAGTTTCACATCTTCTTTTCCTATTTGAATGCCTTTTATTTTTTCCTCTTTTCTGATTGCAATGGCCAGGGCTTCCAGTACTATATTGAAGGGTCATTTCTCAACACAATAAAAGCTATCTATGAAAAACCCATAGCGAACATCATCCTCAATGGAGAAAAGCTGAAAGCTTTTCCACTAAAAACGGGTACAAGACAAGGATGTCTACTTTCTGCACTCCTCTTCAATATAGTACTGGAAGTCCTGGCCATTGC
>NW_006160040.1:11023563-11024837 GCF_000334495.1 Tupaia belangeri chinensis | reverse complement strand
CTGGTGGGAATGTAAATTGGTCCAACCACTGTGGACAACAATTTGAAGATTCCTCAAAAACCTACAAATAGAACTACTATATGATCCAGCAATCCCACTCCTTGGTATCTACCTGAAGGACAGAAGAATACTTCATCAAAAAAGTGTTTGCACAACGATGCTTATTGCGGCACTTTTCACAATTGCTAAGTCAGGGAAACAACCCAAATGCCCACAAACTGATGAATGGATAGAAAAACTGTGGCACATATACTCAATAGAATACTATTCATCATAAACAACAACAAAACCCTGGCTTTTGAAAGGAAGTGGATGAATATGGAAGACTTACTGCTGAGTGAAGCAAGCCATGCTATGAAGGAGAGGCATTGTATGTCCCCACTTAATATATACCAAGTGTCTGCCCTCTAAAAAAAAAATACATATTTGAAACCATGCTGTTTCTGTTGTTATAGAGTCATAAAATTATACAAAATTATAAGAAATATTTTGAACATTATCTTTAAAATTCAGTGTTTTGAAATTTTGAAAGTTGTTTATAAACTGTCAAGAACTATGGAGTATGAGCTAAAATTTTTTGATATGTAAAGTATATGTTTGTGGAAAAATGTAAAAATAAATAAATGAAATAAAAAAGAAAATAAGAAATTAAGAAATTATATATGATAATGGAAGAAATTAAGAAATCATATGTAATAAAAGCATTAATAAAGTCAGTTAGCTAAAGACCTTAAAAATGACACAAATATAAACAGGATGTAGAGTAAAATTTGTTGCAAACAAAGTAAAGGAAATATAAGAAGTAATAACATAAAAGGTGAAAATAATTATGTATCAAAAATAGTCTGCATTTCTCTTTTTTTATGATCAATTATTTAATTAGGTTCTTGGCAAAAAATTTAGAACACAAATTTGTGAGAAAAAACTCCATTTGTAAGGGCAAAAACAGATCACAGGTAGCCCTGGAGCTGAGGAACAGCTTTGATTTTTGGAAAAATTTGCAAGTCCACAGCTTTCTTATCAATCTTGTGCTGCTCTGAAATCTCATATTTCTCTTCTCTTTCTCTGTGTTGAATAAATATCTCACCTTCTTAGTGTCTGAGCTTCTGCAGTTTTTTTTTTCTTTTCTTTTCTCTTTCTTCCTTCCTATTTTTTTTTTGAGAGGTTTTAGCCATAGGGCTCGTGTGCTCAAAGAGAGAGACAGAAAGACAGAAAGCGAGAAATCACGCGCCCCCCCCCCCCCCCCCCCGGCGGGCACCAACTCAACACTCACT
>NW_006160040.1:11010114-11022779 GCF_000334495.1 Tupaia belangeri chinensis | reverse complement strand
CTTGGCTTCAGGTTTCTTCTCCTTAGTATCCTGCTTTGCAGCTTTATCGCCTGCCATCTTGTACAGTGGAAAAGAGTTGTACTTCTCTCTTGAGCACTTGCGATGTACCAGAAACTAGGTATATAAAAATTTTAGACTTTATAACAAATGAAGTGAAATGGGTTATGGAGTTTCTATTTTCTGAATATGTATTTATTGAAGCATAAAATTAAAAGAATAGATTCTGGAGTTCACTTACTTTTGATTGAACTTGAACAGGTTGTTTAATCTCTTAGAGCCTCATTTTGTTTCGTTCGTCATTAGGAGAGAGAGAATGAGGAGCATTGTTGTTTAATCTCTTAAAACCTCATTTTGTTTCGTCATTAGGAGAGAGAGAATGAGGAGCATAGGGCAATGAAGATTCCGTGCAGTAATACATATAAAACAGTGAAAACAGTTTTGCAAATACACATGCAGTAAATGTTACTATCTACTGGCAGAGTACATCTTCCCTGTGGTACTCATGACCTACGGAAGATCATGGCTGACTTAGTGCTCAACTTTCATGACTGCCAGGTAAATACGAAGATTAGAATTCAATGAAAACACCAAGTAGGTTAATTCTTTTGTGTTTCAACATTAATAAGATAAGAAATAGTGAGTAGACAATAGTTTATACCAGATCACTTTGAAATATGAATGCTTTGCTTAATGCATTTCTTAAAAAATGCATAAGTACTTATTTTTCCTTACTGTAAAATTACATGCTTATTATAGAAAACAGAACAATAAAGCTCACAAAGGAAAGTTTCTCATCTCTCACTCTCCAGCATTAACTACTCAGGATTTCTGTGCAGTTATTCTCTATCATATTTTTTCATCTCTAACAAATTACATCTTAAAAGCTCTCCCATCAATAATTAGTCATCCAGTGTGTCTCAAAACATATGGTTATGCACTTGTGCATGTGTGTGTGTTTGCACACACATACGTGGAGGAAGAGGCTGGAGACTTGGATTTCTATTTAAAAATTTCTATTACTTTTCCATTGTAAGTAGCAATGGCTTTGATAGCTTGAAAAGCTCCCCAAATATTTTAACCCTTAGGGGAAGATTTTCTTATGTAGGAGAAATCTATGTCAGTGTATATCTTTCCATCTAGGTATATCATCTTATATAGCTAGTATCAAATGGCATTTTAATTTTGTATCCCTCTTTTCTCCTCTAAAATTTCCTCATAAATATTTCCTTCTTTTCAATAAGAAATAAAGCTCTTTATGAGCATAACTTTAAATAGCTTCATTAAAGACCATGCTGGGCTGGGAAATTGAACATATAGGCTGTATGAGTCTAAACCCCATAAACTGCAAAATCTAATGTGCTCAGCCTCAAAAAATCCCATATGTCTGTGTATCTTAGTCTCAGAAATGTCTACTACTCCCCATTGGTGAGATATCAGCAGAAGGGTAATAAAAGCGAATTTAATGATAACCATTTTAGCACTACCAGGTATAAGAAAATAGACCCCCCCCCCAAAAGATGAATTTGATGACACCTTTATCTGAATCACATAAATTCTCAATAAGTGTGTCTGGCTTAAAATATTTATCAGGTAAAGTAGCTGTGCTGAGAATCTCAGTGATGAGATTTTTTTCCTAGCTCTTTGAAGTGATAGAACAGGGTTATGGGAAAAGAGCTTGAACTACCTAATTAAATATGGTGGTGGGGAATCTGAAAACTACTTGGCTCATTTTCCCCCTCTTCTCCTGTACATTAAAAGCCATGAAAACTTAGCAGATCACACAGAGACCTTAACGAATTAGTGGTGGCAATAAAATCAAAGTTAACAAGAAAGAGTAAAAACAAAAATAATAAATGAAGCCTCACTGTTTTCATGTACCTGGTGTAGCTAAACCATGACTAACTTTTTCCATTTTTAAGCGTCATATAGGATATGAGAGTGGTTTAAAGTTTTCCTTTATTGAAAATATTGACCTGATAAACTTTTTAATGCTTAAGTCTTGGTTTTTATGCTTAAAACTTTGAAACAAATAAAGAGCTTCAAAAATATTGAAGCAACATAATCCAGAGTGTGTATCATTTTTCACTCCACTGCCAAATTGAGAGTGTCTAGTTCTTCATATTCTAAAGAGCATTGTTCAAAAAACACAAAAATGCGACCCAGTTAGATCATATACGAAGAGTAATAACATGAACTTTAAGCACGGGGATGAAAAGGTAGTCAAGTAAGTTTTATAGACATTAATGGACTTGAACATGGTATTTATAGATTTGAATAGACAGAACAAGAAAAGGTACCAAATTATTTGGACTATTTAACAATGAAGTCCTCCTTTAATACAAAATTCCAATTTATGAGTGACTTGAAGATGCTCAAAGGTGAAAAAACACTTGTGGGTTAAAAGGGCCTGGATTGTCAAAATTGCAGGTGTTGATAAATGGTAAGGGAGATAAACTACAAGCCAGAAGAATAAATAGTTTTTCTTTCTGCCTTCCTGCCTTCCTGCCTTCCTTCCTTCCTTCCTGCCTTCCTTCCTTCCTTCCTTCCTTCCTTCCTTCCTTCCTCTCTCCCTCCCTCCCTCCCTTCCTTCCTTTCTTTATCTTTCTTTCTTTTTAAGAGAATTTTTGTTTTGTTTGTTTGCTGTAAGGTAGCTTCACTCACCAGAGAGACAGAGAGAGAGACTGAGACAGAAAGTGAGAAATCGCCCCCTCAGAGGGGATGGCCATGCCTCAATCCCTTCTCCTCCATTCACCACTTGGGATTTTGGGTGTGCACACACACACACACCTCGTGTGAGATTTAAACTACCAGTTCTGGGACTTGGACCACAGTCAACCATGTGAGAATTCAGCAATGTAACCATTATGTCATCTGCTAGTCCCAATAGTTTTTTTAAAAAGAAGGAGAAGAGAATAGGCCAAAGGAAACAGATATTTGATAGTACTAAGGTCATCAGTAATTGATAAGGAATATTTGAAGATTTCGAAGGTGTTGGTAATGGAAAAGGAACTTGAAGCAGGTAAATACTGTATAAATAAAATATTTTGGTTCAGATATGATAATTGATGAGAAAACACTCTGTAAAGTATAAAGCACCATGGAAATATAATTATTAGGTTATGATTCCTATTATTGGGTCACAAGTATTTAAGAAATAAGCTGTTGATACACTGCTCTGACATAATTTACCTTGTTTGATCCAGAAAAACCAGGTGGAAGGTGGCTTTTTAATGGGCGGTCCAGTTTGTGTAATGTGGGCATTTGTCATTCATTATGTAGTCTGGCAAGCAGTTCTGAATGTCAGTTTTTAGTACGGGACAATTTCTGTTATTATTTAGACTAAATACATGTTTATGAGATTGGAAAAAAGCAGTACTAAGGATCTGAGCAGTTGCATTGCCTTCTAGGAAATAAGCCCTACTGTAGATAATAAATTTTGTAATATTGTCATATCTACTTATTATAAACATGTATGATGCAGGCTCTAAGTTTATGAATAATGGTTTCATTTTGAAGTAATTAGGATTCAATGCCATTAGCAGCAGGATATCTGGATAATTATATTTTAGAATGAAATGTCTAAGGAAAGGCATTTCTGTTCTTATGACAATTACGTGTGTGATTAATGGTCTAAATGACAATATTCAATATACATACAGAACAGCAAAAATTAACTGTATCTATCATGAGTGACAGTATGAAAATTAGACAAAATCAATAATCACAAGTAAGCAGCAGCTGTTAGTATCATTGTGTTTTTCAAGGTGGGGCAGACAGAGGCAAGGTGATAGGGGTGGGTGGAGATGGCAGAGGCTCAGTGAAGATCAGTCAGTAAATATCAATTACGTGTGTTGTATAAATGATTCAAATCTAAAAGATGTTTGAGTGCCAAAGGAATATCTGAGAAACTAATCATGAAAATTACCATAGGCAAACCTTATAGAAGAAATGCAGTTCCAGGATTTTTAGTATCTTTAGAGTAACATGCCTAGGGCCATCTCTCTGTGAGATGAGGCTATGGGACTTCTGA
This sequence comes from Tupaia belangeri chinensis, assembly GCF_000334495.1. NCBI lineage: Eukaryota > Metazoa > Chordata > Mammalia > Scandentia > Tupaiidae > Tupaia > Tupaia belangeri. Next base: position 11,018,749 of record NW_006160040.1, on the reverse strand, counting down.
GGCAGGGCAGCCACCCTCAGGCTGCAACCCCAGAGAGCAGACAGTTTCATCTGTTCTCCAAAACTGTTCTGCAGAACTCCAAAAACAACCATTGCACTTAGGGTTTTTTTGATGTATTTGTTTCTTTTTTACCCTATCCCACCTTATATCCACTTCTTCCTAAACACATGTCCACACAAATACAATGAGTTATCGGAATTGCTTTTTTAAAATGCTATTAAGATTTATGAAGACTTTTATCAACTTTTATTTTTAAAATATATCCACATATCCCTAAACACATGTCCACACAAATACAATGTTATCGGAATTGCTTTTTTAAAATGCTATTAAGATTTATGAAGACTTTTATCAACTTTTATTTTTAAAACCTTTTCTTAGAGATGCCTCATAGCTATTAATCTACCCTGTAAATTAAAACATGTATGTCTTACTATCTCTACACTCTAGACCACTGTCAATTTCTTTATACTCAGCGTGTCTTCCTTATTTCTCTGCCCGGTTTTTAGTACTATTTCCCAGTTTCTTAAAAATACTTTGAGGCCAACCCCATAGCCTAGTGGTTAAGGAAGTCATTGCTGATTGTGGTTGGAATCCCAGCCCTGACAATTTGCAAGACATTCCACATGTGTGTGAATACATCCGTAAGATCCCAACAGGATGGTGAAATGGAGGGGAAGGGATTGCGACATGCCCATGCCCATGGTGAGGTGTTTTCTCCCTTTCTCTCTGTCTCTCCTTTTCTGGCAACTGCATGTACCCTCTAGCAATTAAAAAGATGTTTTAAAAAAACTGAAAAAAACTTCTATTGTGAAAAAATATAAAAGACCGATAATAGAGGAGAGAGGATAGCATAATGCAAGAACATACTTATCCCTCAGTTTAAAACTACTCTTGGGGCCAGCAGGTGTCGTGGTGGTTAAGGCACTGGACACTCCCACAGAGCTGACCACGGTTCAAGTCTCAGACCTGCTGGCTTGCCTTCTCACTTTCTCTCTCTCTGTCTCTCCTCTCTCTCTCTCTGGTCAAATTAAAATGAATGAATAAATAAAATCAAATAAATAATTTTTAAAAACCTATTCTCAATTCACTGCTTTTCCATTCTTCCTCTATATTATTTTGATGAAAATCCTTGGTTTTATGTCAATTCACCCACAAATGATGTAATGTGTACCTTTAAAATGCAAGAATCATCATTTTAAAACGTAACTATTTCTGCAGCATCCCAAGTGATTTTTTTATCCTTTATACATTTTTTCAAATGTGATCATCTGTCCTTCTTAAATGTCCACACACATATGCATGTTCTTACTTACAGAGAACATCAAGAATGACAGTAGGTGGAATTTACTGAAGCATTGTGGGTCCAAGGGAGACTGGTACATCTGTTATAAGCCACATAGCAAACTCCTTAAAGAAAATTGTATTAGAAACCTCTGTCCCCACAATTACTGTTAGTCACACTGTCACGAGGGTTTTCTTGGTGGACTTTTCAAAGAGGGCTGATCTCAAATCCTCCATGTATTCCTCTTTTTTCCTTCATTTCCTGTATCTCACCTCTAGCCTCCTAAACTGCACTCCATACTCTGAATTTGCCTTCCTCTGTCATGCTGAAAATATAAGCTATATTTCATTTTCCCAAACTTGAGCTCTCTAGCCCTTCAGTAAGCATGAGATACCCAAAGGTCACTTCTTTTACAGGATTTTTTTCTAAGAAAGCAATTGTATTTTTAAAAAGCTATTAAAATTCATTTGTTGTAATATCACATCTTAAAGGACTGAGAGCTTTTCAGGCTTTTAAAATGACTTCATGCCTCTGTTATGTGTTGATTTTGCCAATTTACTTTCAGAGAGAAATATATCCAAACGTTTGGTAGACGTTGCCCTTTTACCTCTAGGTACTACCTATAATTTGAACCTTGTAATCAAAATCTAAGAAGACAATGTCCTCATCGCCACACCTGGAAATGGAAGGTATATTTATGCATTTGTAAAACTATTGTGTCTCAATGGCTGGAAATATTTAGGCTGATCCGAATAACTGAAAACTAGCTATAGTTGGAGAGTTTCAGAGTGCAGAAATCTGTCATGCAAATCAATCAAAAGCTGTTTGAAATTTTAATAATTTTAAAAAATAATTCTAATGATCTGGAAAAATACTTTTCAAACACATATGCCCAGAAAGTTATCTTTGGTTAACTGATGTACAGTTTAATGACTTCTTAAGGGTCTTATTGCTTTATTTACATCAATGATTTTACTTAATTGTATATTTTTCTCAGTTGTAGCTATTACCCAAGTTTTAAAATTACAATAATATTACTGCATATACCCATCTATTTAAACACTAGGAAAGTCTGAGGAGTTTCGGGATGCCCCAAAGAAATTTCCTAACTGTAACATAACCTGGACAGATCAATATTCTAACTCCTATATGTTTGATTGTTGTTTTCCTGAAGGCATCTTGGCTAAGAGCTATAAAACATTTAGTATTTCAGAGTTCTTAGTCCTGCTCCTTTACCACTTACTACCAGAAGCCCACCAGCTAAAATCAATGTGTGCATTCTGACCCATTTATCCCACTTGACAGTCATAGAGGAGTCCAAACCACAGGTGAGGAGCAATGGCATGGTACAATCAGTTTGAAAATTATCAAATCATTTTTAAAAATAATTCACTGTCTTTTGTTATAAATATATAGACCACGTTTAGGGTAGGGACTACATCATACTTCACTGGCTCAAGCTAATCTTTGTGGGTTTGAATCCTAGATTTGCCTTTTGCCAGCTGTTCAGTCTGGGTAAAGATAGAAAAATACTCTGCTTCTTTGTATTCTCTCCTGGAAAATAGAGATAATTCTGATAATTCCTTTATAAGTATGACAAAAATTAGATAAATTTATATTTGTAAAGTGCTTATTAAAATGGCCAGTATATCATATTACATATATTTAAATAATAGTTACTATGATTTATTTTCAACTGTTACTATAAAAGGTACTTATTAATTTTTGACTGTACACCTTTTGAAACTGTATACTTAAAAACCTAAATGGTCCATGAAGCACATTTTAACAACTCATGGAAAGAAGCCCATAGATATACAATAAGCTGAATGAAAGAAATTCATTTATATCTCAATATAATAATCGAAAGTGCATAGAGGAAATTTGCCCGTATCTTAGGATTCTTTTTCCATTGTGATAAAACAAAAACAAAATGAAGTAGTCCAGAATTGTAGGTAATCTTTTGGAAAGTTGTTCAGTAAAATCTGCCATCAGCGTAGACTGAAGTACCAGAAGTTATAAATATGATTTTTTTGTGTGGTAGTGAAATATTAGAATGATCACATAAGATACTAGCCAAAATGTAACGATTTTAAAGAGTGAGAGGCAATATTTCATGATGGATTAACTAATCTAGGACTCAAATATTGGTAACCATTCATTTACATTTTTTCCAATATTATTTATATTTAATAACAAGTTGGACTCATAGGAGAAAAATGTAACAGTTCCATTCATCAAAGACAGAGTATTATTTAGGCACAGAGGATAATGTGTTTGTTATTCCTTAATCAGGTACTATAGGTCCTCTGAGGCAGAGCTAATGCATCTCCAAAGACACATTGCTCAGGAAGCTTACCTTTTTAGGCTTTGAGAACGTGAGGCTGTTACTATGCAGAACTCAATGTGTTACCCCTGGTGTACTCCAGAGGTGCATACCCAATGCATATGCCATTTGTGAATTGAGATGATAGCAAATTATGCAGTGCAAGGAAAACATGGATTCGGAAACTATATCTTGTGGGAAGCTGCTCACCAGCGAGTCTGCCGAGGTGATGGATTCAGAAACTATATCTTGTGGGAAGCTGCTCACCAGCGAGTCTGCCGAGGTTTCTCAGAGAGCAAACAATTACCATGATTGGTTCCCTTCCAAAAACCTGACCTTCGAAACCTTGCTCTGATTGGCCACTAGAATCCCTCAAATTTGCATATCTGGCACCTCATGATTGGTCCAAAAGCAACCAATCATAACCCACCATTAACAACCAATCAGGGCCCACCGTTTACAACCAATCATGGTCCACCATTTACAACCAATCACGACCCACCATTTACAACCCACCAGAGTGTATATAACCAGGATGCCTGGTCCACAGTAGCCAGATGACGATGACCGAGATGACGACAACGACCAGGAAGACGACAACTGAAGAGCCTGAAGAGCTGAAACACCGTGCAGTCTCCAGACGACCCTGAAGATCCTGAAGAGCTGACACTGCATCGTCTCCAGACGACCTGGGAGACCCTGAAGAGCTGTAACACTACATCATCTCCGGACGACCCTGAAGAGCTGTGATACCGCGTCGTCTCCGTGCTGCTCACAGTAGACGACGCGACCCTTAAGAGCTGTGACACTGCGTCGTCTCTGTGCTGTACCGTGCTGCCCACAATAAACAGACGACACTGTCGTCTCCGTGCTGTAACACTACGCTGCTTGCCCCGGCTCTCACTCCTTCACTCAGGAAACCCGTTCGGCTGTCCCCCCGGGTCGGGACAATATCTTAGAGGCTGACTCTGATTGTGCAACCATCTTTGGTACCACCAATCTACAGTCACTCAATAATCGACAGGCCAGCCTACTTATGAAAAGGTATTTCTTGGTTGGAGACTGGAGTAATACCCAACCTGTGAGTTTTACTGTAGGCTACTGGAGACTCTAGTTTTAATTTATTTTCCCAGTAAAATGAAGTCTAAAATATAGCAGATAGTTTACCATTGTAGTTTTAAAATTAATGGAAATGATATTTAGAACAGTGGTCTCCAACCTTCCTAGCACCAGGGACCAGACTCATGGAACACAAATTCTTCCATGGATGAGGGTGGGGTCGGTGTTGGTCCTGGAATGAACCAAGCATACTATACTCACTGTGCACCCAATTTCTACCACTACCACATTGCAATATACAATAAAACAATCGCATAGTAACTGTGTATGCATGTGTGTGTATATATATATATATACACACACACTATATATTCACACACACTCAAACACACACACAAACATATATGAGGGGTCTTTGAAAAGCTTTTGGAAAAATGCGTATTATGAAAAACTTAGATAAATTTCAAAATTTGTTAACATCAAAGTAAGCTTGAACCTTAATCCCACTTTCCATGAACTTTTTAAAATCCCCGCATATAGCCTTTATTGAAATATTTATGATGTATTATTTATTTATAGTTTCTGTTTTCTTACTGGATTATAAGTTCTGGCAGAAGTTCCATCAATTATATAAAAAATAATCTTTAGTCCTTGGTATGGTTCTTTCTTCAGAGTAGGTGGTGAAAACGTCTGTTGATTACATATACAAATTCTATTAGCATCACTTTAGCAATATGGCCTTATAAAAGAGGTACTTTTCTGTGAAGTTGCACTGTGCTTTCAATGAATTAGCAAGACATAATTAGAAAAGAAAGCTGTCATGGGGTGCAGACGCCTTTGATCTCAGCTTTGCAAGGGTTATGAGGCAGGGATGCAACATGGAAATCATTTGACACTCTTCATGCACCCACGCTATAATGTTTCTGAAGAGTTCACATTCTCACTTAACGGATTTGTCCGGGATGTAAGACTTTCTTCCTCCGTTATCTCCTCCTGTTACACTTTTACTCTGAACTCCCAAGTTCCCTAGTTATATGCGACCTCTCGAAAATTATTACACTCCCATAAAAGGAGGTCTTTTGGATACCCAATGCATATGCCATTTGTGAAATGAGATAATAGCATTCCTGTATTGTTCTTACAGGAGCCTTCTTTGACATAGAGTGTCATTTTAAAAATACCTTATCTCCTGATAATTCATTGATAAGATGCTGCTCCTATGAGTGGGCAAAAAAAAACTATATGGAGATAAACTGTTCAGAAAAAAAATAGTGCAACTTTACTGAACACCCAATTAATTCTGGATGCTACTTTCTGTATCTGAATCAAGAAATAAAAGGAAATTCATTCAGGAAAATACTAAGCGAATCATTAGAGGCCAAACACCTATTTTTAAAGCTCATGAACTCTGTATAATATCAAACTGCTCGTTGAGTCAAGCCACAACTGAATGGATACCTTATTTGGTTCAAGCTCTTGATAATTAGTGGGACTTAAATCTTCCTGGCATACCCTAGCATGTTTAATCACAAGCATCCAGTATTTATAGCACTTATTTCATTCAGCCTCCGCCTCTTTGGTTTCATTAGCACACATTACTCTCCAGGAGATTTGGGCTGAGATTAGAGGAACCTTGCCAAGTGAGTCAGGATCAAAATATTTAATACATTCAATTCACTGCTGCTCATACAGTTAGCCACACAGTTGCGTCCTGTAAATATCTTTTCTTTAACACGCTGTGATGGTATGGCTGTCCTGGAATTTTTTTAAATCCAGGTTATATTGTAAAGTGACATTAAAAGAAAAAAATATACTCAGTGTAAAGAGTAAAACTGAAAAAGATAATCAGTAAATGATAGTCTATGTAACACATATAAATGAAATTAAGGAGCTAAAATATTTAATATAAAGAAATAAATAGAGCCAGTGGGTGATGCAGTGATTAAAGGCGCTGGATTCCCATGTGGCTGACTGTGGTTCGATTCCCGTCCTGGCGGCTTGCTTTCTCACTTTCCCCTTCTTTCTCTCTCTCTCTTCCTCTGGTCAAAATAATAATAATAACAAATGGAAATAAATATTTTTCTTTAAAAAAAGAAGAAATAAAATTAAGCATATGCATCCTAACTACTCCATTTCTGTGTCATGTAATTTTTTTTTTTATAAACTGGGAAGACTTGAATGCAAATGGACCAGGCAAAGTCAGAGAGCAACTGCATGGGATATTTCCTCCCAGAGTATTTTATTTATTTTGTTTTTGGAAAGGTTTTTGCTATAGGGCACGTGTGCTCGCCAGAACAACAGAGAGAGACAGAAAGACAGAGAGCAAGAAATCACCCCCCAGGGGTGATGGCCATGTCACAATCCCTTCTCCTCCATTCTCTTCTCGGGATCTTGGGCACACACACACACACGTGCTCAGCGTGAGTTTATGCCACCGGGTCTGGGGCTCAAACCATGGTCGACTACATAGGAGTCTAGCAATTACGCTAACTACTGGTCCCTCCAGAGTATTTTTTTTTTCCTTTTTAGATCTGTCTAAGCTAACCAACAAATCCATCTTAATGTGTGTAGGGACACTGATTATTCATGCATTTCTCACCTCAGGCAATATATACACATACTAATAAAGACCATCTTGGGGGTAAAATTTTCTTAAACCAAATGAAAACTCTAGGTTGGTATTGCAGGTAACATAATAAACACAAGTAAGGTTTTGAGAAACAAACTTTTAGGAAGTTGGGAAATATAACAGTACAAATGAATATTTTCACTTATAAATATCATAAGACTTCCCCATTGCTACAAGGGGAAAATATCAACTGTTTGTATATGTTATAAAGAAATTTATTAAAATATAAGTTAAAAAAACTCAAACTTTAACAAAACTATGAATAGCAGAACATCCTTAACTTGATAAAGAACATCTATGAAAAGCTACAATGAATGTTATACGTAATGATGGAGGGACCCAAGGATTTTCCCTTAAGATGAGGAATAAGGCAAGGATTTTCACTCTTATCACTGATATTGCTATGTAGTCCTGGAATTCAGGCTCTCCACTCGAACAGTTCATTCACAGATGTGGACACTCAGTTAAGTTTATAGAAATCAACTCAAACAGTTCATTCACAGATGTGGACACTCAGTATTCTTCTGCAACCTCGATTGTTAAAAGAAATGACTTGTTGGGACCAGCAGGTGGCATGGCAGTTAAAGATGCTGGACTCCGAGATGGCTGACCCTGGTTGGAGTCCTGGACCTGGTGATTTGCTTTCTTACTTTCTTTCTTTCTCTCTCTCTCTCTCTCTCTCTCTCTCTGTCTTTCTATGGTTACATTTAAAAAGTAATAACAAACGGGAACCAGCAGTTAGCGTAATGGCTATGTCGCTGGACTCCCACGTAGTCGACCGCGGTTCCTGTCCTGGACCCGGTGGCTTAAAACTCACGCCGGGCGCATGTGCGTGCGTGCCCAAGATCCCGAGAGGAGAATGGAGGAGAAGGGATTGCGGAGTGACCATCCCCCCTGGGGGGTGATTTCTCGCTTTCTGTCTCTATGTCTCTCTCTGTCTGTCTGGCGAGCACATGCGCCCTACAGTGAAAATCTTCCCCCCCCCAAAAAAAAAAGTAATAACAATCATTAAGTTGAATAAAACAATTCTTAAAAAATAAAATAATGACTTGCCTATTCAAACTTTAATCTACCTTGAATGGAAAAAGACTGAGGCTGAAGATAACAGAATTTAGGCTCATGGTTATATAGAGTACAGTCCCTGAGCCATGTATGAAAGTCCCAAGAATTCCTTTCTGATAAAATCTCCTACCACCTACACAGATGAGTAAAAATTGTAGCTGAAGCTTGAAGGCTTATATAGTAAAACTGTACACATGCCACTTCCTTTAACCTTGACTTTCTCTTGGTCTCTGCTGACCCTAGCAAGGTAGAAAGATGATATGAAAATGCCCTT
>NW_006160040.1:11002454-11010095 GCF_000334495.1 Tupaia belangeri chinensis | reverse complement strand
GCAGATGGTAGCTGAGAAGTAAGTGCCTTGTTTCTGTCCAGACTGCCACTTAAGTGCAATGATTTTGTATGTATATTAAAATATCTTGCCTGACTCAGAAAGAGTTCCTGATTTTATTGTCTTGTATGGCATCAGGTCATCACTTTTAGAAATGTCCCTGGTGTTAATAATGTAAGGCCAAGTTTGAGAACTTACTGCCTAATACTAGACCCAGCATTTAGTGGAGTTAGCAGAAGGGAAGTATGTAGCTGATGCTCAAAACTGGCACCATCAGGGACCAATAGTTAGCATAATGGCTATGTCGCTGGACTCCCATGTAGTCGACCATGATTCAAGTCTCAGACCCGGTGGCTTAAACTCACGCCTGGTGCGTGTGCTTGCGTGCCCAAGATTCTGAGAGGAAAATGGAGAAGAGATCACAGTGTGGCTATCCCCCCTGGGAGGTGATTTTTCGCTTTCTGTGTCTCTGTCTTTCTGGCATGCACATGCACCCTATGGCAAAAACCTCTCTAAAAAGAAAAAAAAAAGAAAAAGAAAAAAGAAAAAAGTGGCACTATCAGTACTTGAGACAAATGCCTTTGACAGTGCCAAGAATTGAGCAGGAATTGTCCCATCTGTGGACGCAGCAAGGACAGAGGCCAGAGGTCAAGGAGGTATGTCATGAGTCAGGAGGAACAGAAGCTTCTTCCCCAGTGTCCCAAAGTTAGAAACATGCTCATCTTTGCAATCTAGGAGAATGAAATACAAAAACCGGTGGCTTAAACTCACGCCTGGTGCGTGTGCTTGCGTGCCCAAGATTCTGAGAGGAAAATGGAGAAGAGATCACAGTGTGGCTATCCCCCCTGGGAGGTGATTTTTCGCTTTCTGTGTCTCTGTCTTTCTGGCATGCACATGCACCCTATGGCAAAAACCTCTCTAAAAAGAAAAAAAAAAAGAAAAAGAAAAAAGAAAAAAGAAAAAAGTGGCACTATCAGTACTTGAGACAAATGCCTTTGACAGTGCCAAGAATTGAGCAGGAATTGTCCCATCTGTGGACGCAGCAAGGACAGAGGCCAGAGGTCAAGGAGGTATGTCATGAGTCAGGAGGAACAGAAGCTTCTTCCCCAGTGTCCCAAAGTTAGAAACATGCTCATCTTTGCAATCTAGGAGAATGAAATACAAAAACAGCATTTATTCTACAGATGCTGGAAAGGATCAGTCAGGACATGGATAAAAAAATTGGTATGACTCTGTAATATAAGTCTTTATAATATGACTCTGTGTAATTCTTGAATGACTGATTATGTCCACACTTCAACCACTTTCTCATGAGTTCTACATTCAGAGGATGATCTACAACTCCTTAATTGACTGAGATTCATATACTAGACAACTAAAACAGCTCCAATGTCTGAAGCTGGGGAGTTACACAAATTAGCCAATCCACAGGCTCCTGGAAACCTAGCTACCCACCTGCCATAAGGAAATTACCCCCTGCTACCCCAGATTGCTGTCACTTTGTTCCTAGGTGCAGGACTCTGTAGCTCTGTGACAGTTTCTCTCCTTTGGAGTTATAAATAACTGAGTTTTGCCTCTCATCAATCAATGTGTCATTGTGTTGTGTCCTGCCACCAAAAGAAAATTTAAATTTTATAAAAAAAAATTCTGTTAAGTTTAATGGACAAGATTAAGGATGCATTATTTTCCCTCCCTCCCCTTCCCTACTCGTTCCTCACACATATGGGGAAGATTGTTGTTTTGAGCAAAGATGCATTCAGTCACAAATCATTTTACTTTCATGTTTGTTGCATGCTGAACATTCCATATGAAGAAAGCTATAATAATCGGATGAGATCTGGTCTTCTAGCATTTAGCAGTGTCTTTTAAATCAATAATTCATTTCTGGATTTTACTCAGTAGCCATAGAAGAATCCGTTCTGGGCAGGGAGTTTCAGGACACAGTAAGAGGAAGAACAAGATTTTTAGCTTAAGCATGGGCCAAATAAAGGCTTGAGTCCTTTCCATAACAAACACTTACTGTGCCTTCAAAGGCAAAGGGATATGACTGTCTCTTCTATTTGACTCCTGAACACATCCTCCCAGCTATTTTGTGTGTGCGTGTGAGACTTATTTTCTCCTTTATTTTCTCTTCAGTGTATATCAAAGGTGATGAAAGGGGAAGGCAGAAGAGAAGTGAAAGAAAGGAGACACTAAAAAGAACACCATTAAAAACCACTAGAAATGCTTTGTCTTTGTACAGTATTATAATCTTTTATAATACATTTAAGTATTCAGATGCAATAAAGGCTCTTTTTGAAAAGAATCCATTGTTTTCCAATGAAAAAGTTATTAATAATAAAGATATCAATTCAAACTTCCAAATTAGGTTTCCAAAGACGAATGAGTTAAAGACTGTGCAAATACTTAGAACTTACAGGTTTTATGGAAATAACGCAACATTAGGAATTTTACATTCAGTATGCCTGGTATATTTGTTTTAGATGTGTGAAATGTATGAAATTGTTAGCTCGTATTTTAATGAACATGATGTGTTCTAGATTATAGGGTATACATCTGAAGGTAAAACACATTACAGATTTTTCAGAGCATCTATGTGGCTTATAAAATGAGTCAGATGGAATGGATTAAATAATATCTTCGGCCATAACCAAATATGCCAATGTTGCTGGATTTGTGTCAGTTACCTAATGATGCATAACAAACCATCTTGAAATGTAAGAATTTAACCATCAAATATTTCTTTCAATATTGTGGGTAGCCTGTGCTCAGTATGGTGGTTTTTCTGCTGGTCTTTCTTGGGTTCACAGAGGGAACAGTGGACTGGTTAGGAATGCTTGAGATGTCTATGTTAAGATGTGGGCTGTTGAGAGATCCTATTGTCTACATATGGGCCAAAACAGTTTTCTTAAGTATGGCAGCTGGGTCCCAAGGCAACATAAACGGAAGTTTTATGGCCTTTTAAAGCTAGGTTTAGAGGGTACACACAGATACTTTGAGTGCATTTGCTTGGTCAGCACAATGTAGCAGATAACCTCACTTCAAGGGAAGGAAAATGCACTCTGTCTCTTGATAGGAGGAGTACCAAATTACAAAGTGATATATGAGCATGGATGAGACAGCTCTGGCTATCTTTAGAAACAATCTACCCTTTGGGATTCTGTTGCCTTATCTACATACAAAATAATAGTTTTGTTTAGGTTCTGGGGCTAGCCAGTAGTGTGATGATTGAGACAGTAGGATCCCATATGGCTGACTGTGTTGTTGAGTCCAGGTCCGGGAGCTTGAAAAACACACCAGGCACTTGAGCATGCCCAAACTCCTGAGAGGGAAATGGAAGATAAAGGATGTGCTGTGGCCCTTCGTGCTGGAGGGTACTCTTCTTTCTTTTCTCTCTCTCTCTCACCTGTGAGCTCATTCACCCAATAGCCAGTGGAAAAAACAAGCAAAATAAGACAGAACAAAACCCTTCTAGCTAAAATTTCATGATTAAAAAATTCATTTACAGTGAAAATGATGATCTTTTGTATCATCATTTTTATTACCAATAACTAAATTTGATTCTAAGTCATGATACTTTTCATGTATTTTTAGTATCTCTAGTTATGTTCATAATAAGGTTTCATGAGTAGTAGATTATAGTAGAAAGTGCAAGACTATTTCTAGTTTATTTTATTTTATTTTATTTTATTTTATTTTATTTATTTTATTATTTTTGCCCGAGGACACATAGGCTTGCTGGAGAGAGACAGGTAGAGAGGGAAAGTGAGAAACCACCCTACGAATATTGGTCAAGCCACAATCCCTTCTCCTCTATTCTCCCCTCTTGAGATATTGGGTATGTACACATGCTCAGCATGTTTTCTCAAGTCACAGAGTCTAGGACTTGAACTGTACGGATGACTATGTAGAATCCAGCTGCTTTAACCATCACACCATGGGCTGGCACAGAAGACTTCTTATACATGCCCACATGCCCTGTGACTTCTTACATGTAATGTGCAATAACTTCTGTGAGCCAGAAAACTCACTCAAACTCCAAGGTTCAGTTCTCAGCAATTTAATATTTTCTCTCCATGCTCCACAATAGTATTAAGGTTCATGGCTTCATTTAAATAATTTCCTACTGTGTGATTCACAAATATACATCTTGGCGATTGAGAAAGTTTTTTATCTTCAGTTTACTCCTAAAGTGGTTGACTAGATATTTTCATTTTAGTACTTTATTAATAAAAAGTTAGCTTTAAATGCAAACAAAACCAAATTCTAATTTTTTATCACCTTGTAAAAATGGAATCTTTCTGTGAATTTTCTGCTTTTCATCCAAAAAGCATTATTAGTGTCATACAGCTACCCAGTCTAAAATTTCAAGAGGTATATAGCTTATTAAAAAAAAATGTGTGTTTGTTTTTTTTCATGAGAAAGTGCATGTGGACACACTTGAAAGTGAGGGAAAAAAAGAGGAATAAAGAGAGATGAGCCCCTTCCACAGGTCCGGTAATGCTGTCATCCCCTTACTCCAGCTTGTTAGGTCATGGGTGCTCACACATGTAGTTGGTGTGCTTCAAGCCAACCTCACAGGGATTCAAACCATAGTCCCATGTGGGATCCACCTCCCTTGAGCAGAACATTACTGCTGCGACATGGAAATGGTCCATATTTTTTTATTCTTAACTTTCCATTACTAAATCGTCTAAAAATCTCCTATCTAGTCTACCCTTTCAATATTTTTTTCTTTTTATTTTTTAAGAGAAATTTTTGTGGGGCCAGCAGGTGGTGTGGTGGTTAGGGGTGTTGGACTCTCACATGGCTGACCGTGATTCAAGTCCCTGATCTGGTGGTTTACTTTCTCACTTTCTTTCTCTCTCTCTCTCTCTCTCTTACTTTGTCCCTCTCTGGTCAAATTAAAATAAATGAATGAATAAATAAATAAATGAAAGTTCAATAAAATAATTCTTTAAAAAAGAGAGAGATTTTTGCTATAGGGTGTGTATGCTCACTGATAGACGGAGGAAGATAGCAAGAAATCACCCCCACCCCACTGCCCCCAACCAGGAGAGAAGGCCATGCTACAATCCCTTCTTCATCATTCTGCTCTGAGGATTTTGGGTATGCATGTACACACACCCAGCATGAGTTTCAAGCTGCCAGGTTGGGGGCTCAAACAGAGGCTGACTTTGTCAGATTCCAGTGGCATAACCATTATGCCATCTTAAATAATATTTAAAGAAGCCTTTGCCTGTCTTCTCATTTATAAATATCTCCAATTACAAGCTTTGGAAAGTAATAGAATTAAGAAATTATTTCCAAGAGATAAAAGTGAGAATGCCAACCTAAAAATGACTAAAATTATTTTTAGCCAAGTCTTTTCCTGAGTTAATACCCATTGGAATTTTTCTTACAGAGAAAGAGTCTGAATCCTCTTGATGACGCCCAGAGATCCCTCTGTTTTCAGGCTTTCTTTTTTCTTTTTTCTTTTTTTAAGAGGTTTTTGCTATAGGGCACATGTGCTCACCAGACAGAGAGAGACAGAGAGACAGAAAGAGAAAAATCACTTCCCGGGGGTTGGGGGGAAGGTGGCCACGCCACAATCCCTCCTCCTCCATTCTCTTCTCTGGACCTTGGACACACACGCATGCACACACGCCTGGCGTGAGTTTAAGCCACCGGGTCTGGGACATGGACAGTGGTCACTTACGTGGGAGTCCAGCGACATAGCCATTATGCTAACTGCTGGTCCCTGTTTTCAGGCTTTTTCTGACTTCCAGTATCAGAGGAGACAACCCTGGTCTGCATGTGTGAAACATGCATTGTCATGGACAAGTGATGAGTAAGATTCAAATAATCAGGAAAACATCTTTCATAGAATTCACTTTAATGGGATGAAAACACTAATTTTGCAAGTGCTATCCTGTTTAGTGTTCAGTTCAGGGGCAAACATTCCGTGTATTGAATTATGAAAGTCCAGTGATCGAGTGTGGGTTAGTATAGCATGGAAAATATTTCCACACACAAATTGGAGAGGATATTTAAGAAAGAGGCCTTTTAAACAGACACTGATAATTGGAATTATTAGAAGAATAACTAAGGGTTTCAAATATTTTAAACTGTATGTTCAGAAAAAAAGTATTTTGAATGCATCTGATTTTCCTGTTGAGACTTTGTCCCAAGAGGGTCATGATTCTTCAAAGTTTTAAAATAAAATTTGTCTAATGCATAAACACTTAAACTTTAGTTTTTAAATATAAGTATCTAGGTTATAAATATGTTGGATAAATCATCACAGAAGTGTTTTAATCATGATCTTTGTTCCCGCAGTAGCCAGCTTTAGCGTACGTATAGGCCGGGTGTCTGACAGCACACTCAGTGTATTAGTTGTAGTGATGTAATTACATAAAAGGCAAGTGACAACAGGTTTGAATTTGGGATGCATTTTCAAATAGAATGTGGAGCTTCAAGCATGTATAACTTTGGTCTTGCATGTATAGATGATTAAAGATGATTTTTCTATCAATTTGTGTATAAATACTTACATGTTAGCCATTTGGTAGAGAAACATGTTTTCCTGTAAAGTCAGTGATTCTTTGGCTGAAAATTATAGCTGATTCTTGTTTCTCTGACATGTGTTTAGAGGTTATGCCCTAAACTTCTTTGGAGAAAGTTACTAGAGACAACTTTTGAATTTTTTGTACTGTTCAAAACTGTACTCGATACATCAGTCCTCTAAATTAATACCACATGGAAGTTAAGAGCAATTGTTTGTAAAATGCTCTGATTTCTGGGCCAGCAGGTGGTATAATGGTAAAGGCACTGGATTCCCACAGGGTTGACCACGGGTTGAGTCCTGGATTCAGAGACCTGAGACTCACACTGGGTGCATATATGTGTGTGCCCAAAATCCCAAGAGGAGAATAGAGGAGAAGGGATTGCAATGTGGCCATCTCCCCGGGGGTGATTTCTTACTTTCTGTCTGTCTCTCCAGCAAACACACATATAGCAAAAATCACTCCTTAAAAAAGAAAAAAAAAATTATTTCATCCTGGACCTACCTATATATGTTTTTATGTATGTGTATATATATATATATATATGTATATATAATACATATATATACACCTCTTTCTCTCTTGCGCTCTGTCATGTGTATATATATTAAGTATGTTATATACATATATAACGTATTTTACATATATATATATACACATACATATATATACGTATGCATGTAGAATCATAATTGTTGATTTGGCTACTTTGTTTTCAATTTACACTTCGATTTACAGGAAACTCAAAGTTAAAGTTTATCTTAAAGTAAAGTAACGTGAGTGTTTGCATTTTTGAATGCTTGTGTTTTTTCTCCTCTTTGTCATGAACCCCTACAATTATTTGTATTTTTTTTTGGTCATCAGTGTTTATTCTTAGTTATTTTTATTATATATAATAAATATTTGTGTGAGTGTGTGTATTTGCATTTGTTCTTTTGAAGACCATGTCAGGATACAAATAAACTGGCAACCCAACATACGACACAGGCTCTAGAAAAGGAAGAAGTGCTGTTTATATATAGATATTGAGTTCTTATTTAGTAAACAATCATGTGGGACCAGTAGATGGTGCAATGCTTACATCGCTGGATTCCCATGT
>NW_006160040.1:10984183-11000701 GCF_000334495.1 Tupaia belangeri chinensis | reverse complement strand
TTTTTTATTCTTAACTTTCCATTACTAAATCGTCTAAAAATCTCCTATCTAGTCTACCCTTTCAATATTTTTTTCTTTTTATTTTTTAAGAGAAATTTTTGTGGGGCCAGCAGGTGGTGTGGTGGTTAGGGGTGTTGGACTCTCACATGGCTGACCGTGATTCAAGTCCCTGATCTGGTGGTTTACTTTCTCACTTTCTTTCTCTCTCTCTCTCTCTCTCTTACTTTGTCCCTCTCTGGTCAAATTAAAATAAATGAATGAATAAATAAATAAATGAAAGTTCAATAAAATAATTCTTTAAAAAAGAGAGAGATTTTTGCTATAGGGTGTGTATGCTCACTGATAGACGGAGGAAGATAGCAAGAAATCACCCCCACCCCACTGCCCCCAACCAGGAGAGAAGGCCATGCTACAATCCCTTCTTCATCATTCTGCTCTGAGGATTTTGGGTATGCATGTACACACACCCAGCATGAGTTTCAAGCTGCCAGGTTGGGGGCTCAAACAGAGGCTGACTTTGTCAGATTCCAGTGGCATAACCATTATGCCATCTTAAATAATATTTAAAGAAGCCTTTGCCTGTCTTCTCATTTATAAATATCTCCAATTACAAGCTTTGGAAAGTAATAGAATTAAGAAATTATTTCCAAGAGATAAAAGTGAGAATGCCAACCTAAAAATGACTAAAATTATTTTTAGCCAAGTCTTTTCCTGAGTTAATACCCATTGGAATTTTTCTTACAGAGAAAGAGTCTGAATCCTCTTGATGACGCCCAGAGATCCCTCTGTTTTCAGGCTTTCTTTTTTCTTTTTTCTTTTTTTAAGAGGTTTTTGCTATAGGGCACATGTGCTCACCAGACAGAGAGAGACAGAGAGACAGAAAGAGAAAAATCACTTCCCGGGGGTTGGGGGGAAGGTGGCCACGCCACAATCCCTCCTCCTCCATTCTCTTCTCTGGACCTTGGACACACACGCATGCACACACGCCTGGCGTGAGTTTAAGCCACCGGGTCTGGGACATGGACAGTGGTCACTTACGTGGGAGTCCAGCGACATAGCCATTATGCTAACTGCTGGTCCCTGTTTTCAGGCTTTTTCTGACTTCCAGTATCAGAGGAGACAACCCTGGTCTGCATGTGTGAAACATGCATTGTCATGGACAAGTGATGAGTAAGATTCAAATAATCAGGAAAACATCTTTCATAGAATTCACTTTAATGGGATGAAAACACTAATTTTGCAAGTGCTATCCTGTTTAGTGTTCAGTTCAGGGGCAAACATTCCGTGTATTGAATTATGAAAGTCCAGTGATCGAGTGTGGGTTAGTATAGCATGGAAAATATTTCCACACACAAATTGGAGAGGATATTTAAGAAAGAGGCCTTTTAAACAGACACTGATAATTGGAATTATTAGAAGAATAACTAAGGGTTTCAAATATTTTAAACTGTATGTTCAGAAAAAAAGTATTTTGAATGCATCTGATTTTCCTGTTGAGACTTTGTCCCAAGAGGGTCATGATTCTTCAAAGTTTTAAAATAAAATTTGTCTAATGCATAAACACTTAAACTTTAGTTTTTAAATATAAGTATCTAGGTTATAAATATGTTGGATAAATCATCACAGAAGTGTTTTAATCATGATCTTTGTTCCCGCAGTAGCCAGCTTTAGCGTACGTATAGGCCGGGTGTCTGACAGCACACTCAGTGTATTAGTTGTAGTGATGTAATTACATAAAAGGCAAGTGACAACAGGTTTGAATTTGGGATGCATTTTCAAATAGAATGTGGAGCTTCAAGCATGTATAACTTTGGTCTTGCATGTATAGATGATTAAAGATGATTTTTCTATCAATTTGTGTATAAATACTTACATGTTAGCCATTTGGTAGAGAAACATGTTTTCCTGTAAAGTCAGTGATTCTTTGGCTGAAAATTATAGCTGATTCTTGTTTCTCTGACATGTGTTTAGAGGTTATGCCCTAAACTTCTTTGGAGAAAGTTACTAGAGACAACTTTTGAATTTTTTGTACTGTTCAAAACTGTACTCGATACATCAGTCCTCTAAATTAATACCACATGGAAGTTAAGAGCAATTGTTTGTAAAATGCTCTGATTTCTGGGCCAGCAGGTGGTATAATGGTAAAGGCACTGGATTCCCACAGGGTTGACCACGGGTTGAGTCCTGGATTCAGAGACCTGAGACTCACACTGGGTGCATATATGTGTGTGCCCAAAATCCCAAGAGGAGAATAGAGGAGAAGGGATTGCAATGTGGCCATCTCCCCGGGGGTGATTTCTTACTTTCTGTCTGTCTCTCCAGCAAACACACATATAGCAAAAATCACTCCTTAAAAAAGAAAAAAAAAATTATTTCATCCTGGACCTACCTATATATGTTTTTATGTATGTGTATATATATATATATATATGTATATATAATACATATATATACACCTCTTTCTCTCTTGCGCTCTGTCATGTGTAGTATGCATGTAGAATCATAATTGTTGATTTGGCTACTTTGTTTTCAATTTACACTTCGATTTACAGGAAACTCAAAGTTAAAGTTTATCTTAAAGTAAAGTAACGTGAGTGTTTGCATTTTTGAATGCTTGTGTTTTTTCTCCTCTTTGTCATGAACCCCTACAATTATTTGTATTTTTTTTTGGTCATCAGTGTTTATTCTTAGTTATTTTTATTATATATAATAAATATTTGTGTGAGTGTGTGTATTTGCATTTGTTCTTTTGAAGACCATGTCAGGATACAAATAAACTGGCAACCCAACATACGACACAGGCTCTAGAAAAGGAAGAAGTGCTGTTTATATATAGATATTGAGTTCTTATTTAGTAAACAATCATGTGGGACCAGTAGATGGTGCAATGCTTACATCGCTGGATTCCCATGTGGACTCCTGTGGTTCAAGTCCTGGATCCAGTGACTTCAAACTCATGCCAGGCGAGTGTGTGCATGCCCAAAATCCTAAGAGGAGAATGGATTGTGGGCATGGCCATCTCCCCCTCAGGGGTTATTTCTCTTTTTTGTCTCTTTATCTCTCTGACAAGCACACACACACCCTATAGCAAAAATCTCTCTATATAATTATAATAATAATTATTGTTATTAATAAAAATAATCATGTTCAAACTATACATATTAATCAAGACAGAAAGGATTGAACCTTAAAGTTCTAGGTACCATTCTCATAAGGATGACAGCTTTATGCTCTACACAAATAAAGACCTAAGGACCATACAGCTTGAAGAATGACATTGTAAGCCACAAAATGATTTCTCACTTGCAGCTAAATTTGGAATTTGAACATGAACTGGTAACTTCGTTAAAATGCAGGAAATAAAAACAAAAGTGCAAATGCATCAACTATTCTGTAAATATTCATCATCTTTTTTTGGAGTATTTTCAAAGAGCGTGTGGCAACTACAGTTTATATGCTCACATAGAGCTTACTAAAGTGTCTTAAAGGAGTCACAGACACAAAATGAATAGAAATAACCTAAGGAATAAATGTAAAAAATTAAAATTGATTATCTGCCTTTTACCTATCCACCTGGGAATGTTACATTTCTTGAAAAATAATTCAGAATAGAGACATATTTATAAGCTCTTTTCTTGCCGATATAAAATACTGCCCAATCTATATTTATGAAGACATTGAAAAGAAATACATAAAAAAGGATGAAGTGTCCTACAAAGTTTAAATATCTTTTGCAAATGTAGAAAGGGCTTTTTACCATTGATCCACCTACTGTTTGGAATCCTATTTCTTAAAAAACTAGTTCATTTTTCTCATAGTATCTCAGGGCCTCATAATCATTTTTCCTTGCTTTTTGGCATTAATGAAGTAAAATATTTGATTGGAAAGTTATGTGTCCTAAAAAGGATAACCTTTTTCAAAATTAGAAACTAGAGAAATTATATATAGGTATCACTTGAGAATGTTGCTGTAAAATAATGAGCTGTGATCATTCAGGATAAATTTTCTAGGTCAGAGAGAGGTGGGTGTGTGTTTTAAGGATTCTAAGTATGACTCACATATGGTCAGTTCATGTGAGGTGGAGTTGAAGAGTGAGGACAGAGGAGACCAAGGCAGATGGAATGCTTAGAACCATCTGGTCCTAAAGATGGAAAACATTTAAAGACCTGATAAGAAGATACAGGATATTCTTCAAATTTTATTTAAATGCATCTCAACATATGTAAACAGACCATGAATTTTCTAGGAAATGTAGTTATCCTGCTTCCAGATCACAAAATGTTTTCTGTTTTGTTAATAACACTGAATTAGGACTCAACCAGTGAAGCAGGTTCATTAAGGATTCTCCATAGTCACTTATGGGAGCTTATTAAGTAGCCTTTGTACAGCTGTTATCTGGTGCCTGATCCTGGAGTTTAGGCAGTTGGCCTGGACACTGCCCCATCCCAACATGAACCATGGATACGTAACAATGATGAAGCTCTAAAATGGCTGCTGCTTCATGTCTGCACTCCAAATCCCCCATAAAAATTTCTCCAGAGGCACTCTGTAACCTGAAGCATATATTATATATGGAAGGGCAGTTGGACTCAACCTAGCTACATTTACCCACTAGAAAGTCATCATACCCTTTTCTAAAAAGTTTATCACAGAACCAGCAGTTAGCGTAATGGCTAACTGGTCCCCCAGGGCATGATTTTTAAGGGAAAAAAAAAAAACTTAAAAAAATCTAAATTAGAGGGGTAGCGGATGGCATGAAGGTATGGTCAACTTTGTGATTCAAGTCCCAGACATACAGTTTAAGAATATGTCAGGCTTGGGACCAGCAGTTAGCGTAATGGCTATGTCGCTGGACTCCCACGTAGTCGACAGCAGTTCACATCCCGGACCCGGTGGCTTAAAACTCATGCCAGGCACGTGTACGTGTGTGCCCAAGATCCCGAGAGGAGAATGGAGGAGAAGGATTGCGGCGTGGCCATCCCCCCGGGGGGTGATTTCTCGCTTTCTGTCTCTCTGTCTGTCTGGCGAGCGCACACGCCCTATAGCAAAAAAGAAAAAAAAAAAAAAAAACCTCTCCAAAAAAAAAAAAATTAAAAAAAAAAAAAAGAATATGTCAGGCACATGTACATATGTGCCCAAAATCCTGAGAGGAGAGTAGAGAAGAGGTTGCAGTGTGGCCATACTTCTCAGGGAGATTTCTCACTTTCTCTCTTTCGCTGGCAGCTTCATGAGCCCTAGTTAGCAAACAAAAAAACAAACCACTACAAGCAAGAGAAAATGTAACCTTAAAACCAATTAGACATAATATTAAACTATATTAAATATCATCAAATTAAAGGGTATACTATATAAATGTTATCGGTTAACAGGGCTGCCTTCATGGGTGTGTAACCAATGCAGTCACATAAGGCCCCACATACAGAATGACCCCATATTTGGAACTATTTGTGCTAGAATAACTATTTTAAAATTCTTAATAAAGGTATCTTTGAATTTATGTTTTAGAATTAAAATATGAGGGGACAAAGGGACCTGTGCCAAAAGCCTGAATCTTATCAGAATTAGTTCTCCATCATTTTCCACTGTGGGTGTGGTCCGCTACTGAAATATGGGGAAGGTCAGAGTTATAGTACTTGTCAGGGTCTCCACTCACCTTACAAGTACTCCCATTACCAAGGGTATGTGAAATTAAATAAATAAACAAATTTCAACATTTTATGTCTATGCACATTTCATATTAATTTAGATAAAGTTGAATAAATAAGATTAAACAAAAAATGATAGATTGAGAGAAAAACTGGGAAAAACAGAAAAAAAATCTCTTTTCTGATCTTGGGACCCTAATTTTTTTATGTTTTAAGAAGCTACCAAATTAAGCAATCTTCTCTGTTCAAAATATCATTACTGTCAGAACACTTATGTTGAAGGACTATTAATTAATATTTAAATATTATCACTATAGAGCCAGTAAGTGCCGTGGGGGTTAAGGCTCTGGATTCACACATGGTCAACTGCAGTTCAAGTTCCAAATTTGGCATCTTTCTTTTTCACTTTCTCTCTCTCTTATAAAATTCAAAAAATAGGAACCATCAGTTAGTGTAATGGCTATGTTGCTGGACTCCCATGTAGTCGGCTGCTGTTCATGTCCCGGACCCGGAGGCTTAAAACTCATGCCAGGCGCATGTGCGTGCATACCCAAGATCCTGAGAGGAGAATGGAGGAGAAGGGATTGCAGCGTGGCCATCCCCTCTGGGGGGTGATTTCTCACTTTCTGTCTCTCTGTCTCTCTGTCTCTCTGTCTCTGTCTGTCTGGTGAGCGCATGCGCCCTATAGCAAAAACTTCTAAAAATAAATAAATAAATAAAATTCAAAAATAAAATTCAAAAAAAATAATAAGTAAAATTGAATAAATAATTCTTTAAAAACAATACATATTATCTCTACAAATTTGAGCATTTTCAGGTATGATCTTCCACATCAAACACACTAAATCTTATTCCAATTCAATGGTCTAAA
The DNA here is from genome assembly GCF_000334495.1 of Tupaia belangeri chinensis. NCBI lineage: Eukaryota > Metazoa > Chordata > Mammalia > Scandentia > Tupaiidae > Tupaia > Tupaia belangeri. The sequence goes on along the minus strand of NW_006160040.1, from coordinate 10,994,185 downwards.
AGTCTCTTCTGTTCCCTATTATTAGAGGATGTCATTAAGTGGTAGGTTTTATTTATTTATTTGTGATTTTTTTTCTACTGGATAATGTATACATATATATTCCCATTTCTTTTATATTTCTTAAAAATAATAAATAGAAATGAACACACACATACACTGCTTTTGTAGAGAGGAAGCTTCTACTTGGCCATTTTTCTATCTGCCTGCAAACAAAATTGCTCTAAAGTCTTAAAGGTCAGATGATTTTCCAGACACCTCCTTTAGAGGCAAGGTTGCCCTTCTGCTATGTGTTTGACTCTGTGACTAAGTGACCAGTCTTCTTCATTTACTTCAATACATTGTGACTTTGCATTTGCAATTTACTGGCCCCTCAAATTTTAAAGTTGGAATTGACTCAGTGCTGTCCTTTAGACTTTGAAAGTCTAGACTGAAGAGCATGAAATACTTCCTAAGAAAAGACTATTAGACCATTACTTTTATCACTTAAAATAGGATTGGATGAGCATCAAGGAACATGGTTTATGGAGCAATCTTCCACTCTACGGGAGAGAAGAGAGGATGGCTAAGATGACCTGCTACTCTGGTCATCTTAGTAACCTAACTTTGCTGCAATAAGGGCTTGATTTGGATTTACTACCAAGGCACTCGCCAGGAAAATGAAAAGTTGGCACCTATGATATGATTAAAACCTTTCATTATCTTCACTAGGAAGCAAAAGGACCGTGTATGTTATGAAAAAAACAATTTTTAAGATACTCTTTGTTCCAAGACTTGACTGATTTAATATTTGAGAGGTCAGGATAGAAGACACTATTCAAAACATGGGAAGAATAAAAGACAGACTTTTTGTCATTTAGGAGTTTACAACCTAGTGATGTAAGATTTATAATATAAGGTGTTCTCTTTACAGTTTTTTTTTAATCCATTCTATTAGAAGATGAAGGACATGAAATAGAAAAATGAATTATTGAAATATTCTGCCTGATTGCCTCCTGCTCTCCCACTCCCCTGACACTGGGAAACAAGAAGAAATCTCTTTGATTCTCTTCTACTTACTCCTATGGTAGTAATGGCCTTGAGTAGCCACTCCTTCTTATAGTTTTAGAGTTACTCTTATGAAATGTAGATGAAGCATCAGAAGAAGATGTGCGAAGAGTGTACACAGGCAGTGACTAGAGGTGCAGAACTCAGACCATTTTAAAATACTATGTTTAAAAATATTACTATTGATATTATGCATGTTATTTACTAATAATGAGTGCAACATACCTTTGAGGCTTACAAACTAGTTTTATCCTGCATACCTTCCTTTATGTCTTTAACTTCTGTGTATAACAATAAGTTTTATTTGTTTAATCCATCATGATGTCATTTTTTGGGTGCTTCATATTTCTGATACACAGGTCTGTGTATCAATGCAATATAACCAACCACACAAACTTCGCTTCATTCAGTCTGTCAATTTAAATGTTAATGTCATCCAAACACATGCTTACAGAAACATTAAAATAAGATTTGACCATATATCTGAGTATGGCAGTCCACCCAAGTTGACACATAAAATTAACTATTGCCACTACCAGAGAAATATGGAAGAAGAGCAAATTTTCAGTTTCTATAATCACTTGAGCCAATTCCTTGAAATCGATTTCTCTCTTCACACACACATGCTCTCCATACGCTTTTGTTTCTTTGAAGTACTCTAGCATAATCGTGTTCTATGGTCTAGAGAAAATAGAATTTCAATATGGAATAGGCCGGGTATGATTTTTCCCTGATGTTTTAGGCTCAAAACATCCTATTTTCCCAGGCTATTTATGGTGGACTATTCTTCTTGCAACAGTTTCTAAAATCGTGGTGATATTTGATCCAAATTAAAAATAAACTTTGCTTAGTCATTTTCTGCTTCAGTAATCCAGGAGTATGATACTGTACCTCTAGGTAAGGCTGGCAATATTTCCTGTCTGATTGGCTTTATAGCAGGTCATTATTAAAAAGTAACCTTTTTATTGCCCTGCTCCAAAGAGCAAGTCAATCAAATATTCTTGAGCAGTTCCATACCCTTCAATCAGAAGGTAACTATTAAATGTTAGAAGACTGACTTTATTATCAGCCGATTAATCACAACACAGACATACATAGATAGCAAGGCAAATATTTTCATTTCTAGGACTTAGTATCTAAATTCTGAGATTACTTCGAAATTTTAAGATATTATAAGATGTCTTCTCATTGTGTATCCAGCTTTTCTTTAACTTCTGTGTTGTCAGCATCCTTAACAAATTTAAACAGCAAACACGTGTTCATGATATCATTTTCAGATTTGTTTTCCTAACAACTGGACATAATGCCACCTTCAATTTAGTCCTCTGTTTTTCTTATCTCCATTACCTATGGTATCTGTGCCTTGCTTTTGTCTGTAAAAATAAATAATGAAAAAAATATAGAGACAAGAGACCTTCAACACTGTCCAGTCTGTCAGTTATTAGTAATAAATCCAGATTTTTTTCCCTCTGAACCTTGGTAAGACTTTAGATTTCTGCTCCCTGAGCTGCTGCAGGGAACTACTACTAATCGATGAGAGCTGGCATGGCTGTTGACATCCACTTGCCATCTTTGCTGTTGGAGTTGTTTTCTTTCAATACTCTGAACCATCATCTTTTTTTTTTTTTTTGAGGATTTTGCTATAGGGCGCACGCCAGACAGAGAGAGAGAGACAGAGAGACAGAGAGACAGAGAGATAGAAAGTGAGAAATCACCCCCCTGGGGGGATGGCCACGCCTCAATCCCTTTTTCTCCATTCTCCTCTCGGGATCTTGGGCACACACGCACACACGCCCGACGTGAGTTTAAGCCACCAGGTCCGGGACGCAAACTGGGTCGACTACATGGGAGTCCAGCGACATAGCCATTACGCTAACTGCTAGTCCTTGAACCATCATCTTTATTAGATCTCTGGACTAAAGAAGATACATATTAGACACTTATTTTAGTTTTGTTGATAGTGATACATGTGTTCATCCAATGATGGAAGATTTTTAAAAGATTACTTAAGAATTTTTTTAAAATTCTGAGTAAGAATTTAGTGTATATGTAAACTACAACTAGGGTGCTACCTAGAGGCTTCTTTCAGGGCCCAGTTGTTACCCATACAGATTATGCACTTGTTAGTACTTTTTGGTTACTTGTTTTTTGTTGTCTGAGAACATATTGTAGTATTTTGGTGTGTTTTTTGTTCAGTTTTGTTTTGTTTTGCTTTCAGTTCTTAATGGAGAAAGTATATGGTAACAGAAATTTGGACAGACAATTATTTTCCTCAAATAAAAATACCCATAATAACACAAAGATATTTTGATATCAGCTATTCCTCTTTATTGCTAAAGGTTGCACACGTAAGGTGGCATCCAGATCATCAAACATCTAAGCTTATGTATAGTGCAGTTCATACTTCATAAACATCCTTGTCTCCTCACTCTGTACTTTAATATTTGCAATGTGCAATTTTCTATAGGTTAAAACAGATTATAACCTATTAAGTGCAAAAACAAATTAAATTGATAAATAAATCCCGCAGCAGATGCAAACTCCTCTATGCGTTTTTTATAAGTTGTTAGGCATTCCTTTCACAAACAAAGGTTTTCTCTGGAGTAGTCATGCATGAAGCTGAAATGTTTTCCATTATTCTTTGTGATAATTCTCTTTATAGTTTTTAGGAATGGTGCAAACAACTGCAGAAGTTTTCACACACAGCCTTCCATCTGCTGATAGCTCAAGGTGATAGGAATAGCCAGCTTTTCAGGGGTGTGAACAGAATTGATTTATATACACTGCTGGATCTGTTCCAGTGTATTTTCTCAGCCAGGACCATACGTGGTATTGCAAATGAGCTGTTCCATAGGCTTTTATGTGATGTTTGCTACGTTATACACAACAAGTGCTCTTAGAAGCACAGGTCAAGAGTAGGTACCACATTAATCAACTCATGGCAGAGGAAAGAAATGACTGTCACATTATGAGGGATGGAGATTGAATAATGGTTAGGAAGAACTTAGGAGAAGCCCAGCCACAGTGGTGCTAGGCTAGAAGCTGAAAGGGAGGCCTAGTTCAATTCCCAGGTCAAACTGGACATGCTGGGCTTGGTTGTGTATGCCTGTAATCGCAGCTAGCTGGGAGGCTGGGCAGAGGATCACAACACCAAAGCCCTGTCAAAAATACCGATCTCAGTCTCTCACCCTCTCCTTCTCTCTCTGTCTCTCTCCTTTTTTCTCTTATAGAGAAAAAAATAAACTCAGGAAAAATGAATCTAAAGAGGAGAACTATATCTGCTGAAGATAGGAAAAATCAGTTATACTTTCCCAGAGCAGTTTCCGAATTTAGGGAATTGAGGAAGAGTGTACTCTTTTGCCAACATCCAAATCTCACTCATAAAAAGAACAGAGTTTATGGCACCTGTAGGAACATTCTATTTTCTTCAGTGTAATGAGGTAAAAAAGTAATGTGACTATTTATCTGAAAAACATAGGATATAAAACAATATGCTATTTTAGCTTAATTTTCTAAGTACAATAAATATGAAACAGAGATAATATTATTCAGATTACTAAATTTAATAATTTGAAGACTTTTTTCACATGTGAAATGTCTTTTTTTTTTTAAGAGAGATTTTTGCTAAGGGCAGGTGTACTTGTCAGAGATACAGAGACAGAGAGACAGAGAGCAAAAAATCCCCAAATCCCTCTACTCTAGGGATTTGGGGCACGCACACACACACACACACACACACACACACACAGCATGAGTTTTAAGCCACCAGGTCCTGGACTCAAACTGTGGTTGGCCATATGGGAGTCCAGCAACGTAACCATCATGCCATCTGCTAGCCCCAGAATGTCTTGTTTTTTATAGTTGAAGAAGAGAACACGTTTTTAGACAAGACTTTTTTATTGGGAACTTGCTCAGGCATGTAAAATAATTCTTGTGGGATGATTTTCTATTACTAGTGGGTTCATATTACATATAACTCCTTTGTTGGAAGAGACTTAAAAATATGTGTAATTTTCTCTTTTTTATTATAATATATAATATTTCATTTTTTAATATATTTTTATTTACATTTAATCACAGATATCCTTACAGTGTACATTTCTTTTTCCAGCATGAATGCCATGTGTATTAAAGACAAAGACATTACTAGATACATTATCATTAGCAAATAGCTTCTCATTTTTTTGCAATTAAGCATACTTTTACTTTTTTTCCACTTTCCCCTCCCTCCCTTTCATACTAAATCTTTTTTTCACATTTTATTTTTTAACAAAAGATTTTAATTAAGCTAAATATACGGACAAAGCCAAAATATAGAAACAAATGCACTGTAATTTTCTTCTAAACCTTTTTTTCCCTCTGTCCATTCCCCCTTTTACTAAAGAGAGGCATAAACTAACTTATTTTTTAAAAAAAGTCTCAAATTGGTCTGTTATTTGCACAAAGCTCCATAAGAATGCAATGCAACAGGTATTATCATATTATTGAACTCATGCAAACAACTATTCTACCACATGAAAAGAATGCTCACAAATATTTTCCAATTGCAGAGGGGTCAGGATGGGAGAAAAGTTTACGTTTCAATTTAAAAAAATTAACAAATTGCTAAACCTATCAACAACTCAAAAGAAAACAAAACCCCTTAAATCTGAAAGTATTTTAAATTCTTTTAATATGAAGTTGAAATTTTCCACAAATTCTATTTGGAATTCATTCCCCCTAAACTCTCTACATTTATCAACTTGTCGATATACATTACTTCTGCTCTATCAGTATAACAACACTTTTCCTATTGACTCTTTTCTTAAAACAACAACTATTACAATTGCTGTAAAAGAAATAGTTTATAAGCAGGGGTTCTATGGAGGTTCTGTAATGGATATATAATAACATGTTTAAATATTATTTAATCTCATTTATGAAATAGATTTTAAAGTTTATTTACAAATGTATATTTCAATTAAATTATTACAGTTCCATTGGATAGTGTAATTTTGCTTTATAAACACACAAGACAAGGGTACTTTAAAAAAGTTTGTGGAAAAATAGAATACAAGTTAACTTTTGTGCAAGCCATCTTGAAATCATGAGTAGTTTTTCATTATATACACTTTTCATAAACTTCTTAAAGACATCTTGTATCTATGACTTAAAAAACAGGTTCTGGCTGATGTTGGGAAAACAAAAACTGGACCACTCCTGGATGTATGGATGCCAATAAGACCAGAGTCAAGAGAGCCAAGGCCTGGGCTGAGGTCAGGTCATAGTGGTGATCCCTGAATCAAGCACAGAACAAATAAAAAGATCTGAACTCTACCAGACTAGAAGACCTAGGCCACAAGTAAGAGATCAGTACCTGATGGCTGAGGTACTGATGATCAGCACAGAGAAACAGATAAAACATTACGGAGCCAAGGTTGGAAACACAGACTTCAATTTCTACAGCTAATTGCTGAAGTTGCTCTGTTGAGGGCAAAGCCAGGAAAGTTGGGCATCATTCTCCTACCCAGTCTTTATGTCAGACTGTTGCCATTCAGAGCTACTTGGGAGCCCTTCTGCCCTATGCTGTTGTAGGAGGTGGACCACCCACCCTTTTCCTCCCCTCTCCAGCTTCTTCCCCCACTGGAAAGACTAGTTTTCCTAGTTCTTTCTCACTGCCTCCATCTACCTTTCAAAAAACTCTGAATCTTTGAAAATTTCTGTAAATCTCTCTGCTTCTGTGCTGCCACCCGCGGTAACCTTGGACAAAGTAGGAGTGTGCTTCCTTCATGCTGTAAACACTATCATCATGAGGATCACATTACATTGTCATTGTTTTTGTGTTTGTGTTCCCTTTTACCTATGCGCTTCTAGAGAGCAAAGGTTTTGTTTCATACATACTCAAATCACTGGAGCTTGGCACATAGTAGGAATTTATTAACAGGTTATTAGATAGGATTGTGTTATGTTCCAAAATCTTTCTTGTAGACTTTCTAAGGGATTTTGAAACTAAAAAGAAAAAGAGAATCTTACCTTGAGTATAGCATTCTTGACCTGCACTTAAAAAAAAAAAAAAAAAAAAAAGACATTGGGTCAGCCAGGTGGTACAATGGTTAAGGCAGTTGGATCATACATGCTGGCTACATGGTTCAGTCCTGGGCCTGGCATCTTGAAAAGTATACTACTGGGTGCCTATAGGAAAAAAAAAGGAAAGAAAGAAAAGAAAAAAACCTGAGAAGTAAATGGAAGAGAATTGGCCATCCCTTCTGGGGGATGCTTTCTCACTTTCTTTTACTCTCTCTCTCTCTGTCCAGTGAACACATCAATGTAGCAAATTAAAAAAAAAAAAATTAAAAACCTAAAAATAAGTACTAACCCTGGGACCGGCAGGGAGCATAGTACTTAAAGAGCTAAATTCCCACATAGTGAGCCCCAGACTTGGTGACTTGAAATTCACTCCAGGCACATGTACGTGCATGCCAAAAATCCTAAGAGGAAAACAGAGGTGAAGGAACTCTGGTGGGGGGGTCATACCCCCTGGGGGTGATTTCTTGCTTTCTGTCTCTCTGGTACGCATACGTGCCCTATAGCAAAAATCTCTCTCTTAAGAAAAATATATAATACTATTAGAAACAAGCAAAACAAAAATAAAATTATAACAATCTTACTAAGTTTTTTTATATTACTTTCTAGAACTTGACCACCTGTGTCCGTACTTTCCATACTTTGTTAAAAGTCTGTGATTTTCACTTAATAGTAAATCACAAATATTCCTTTAGGTTATATAAAAGCTACCAAACACAGTGATTCTATAATGTTACATATGTTCTTCTAGATTTAAATAAATGAAAACGGAAAATCTCATCTGTTGGCCACGAATTCTATATGGCATTTTCTTTTTGTTTCATTTGCCGAATCACTTTATATGAAACACGGGCAAACATCAAAGAAGAACCAATTTCTATGATAGAAAATGATTACCAATACATCTAAACATTGTTTTAAATTCTCTGACCAGAGATTCAGGCATAAAACTTGAGAGCATTTAGGTGACGCTAAATATAAACAAAATGCCTTTGATCAGAGGGCTATGATCTTTATGAAATAAAAAGTTTGAACATCTTATGAATGTCTTGTGGAAATTAAAATCTCCTAGAGAGAGATCCCAGTGTACTTGTTCTCTTTCTACTCAACTTCTTTCTCTGACCTTGCTCCTTCAAAGATGCACTTGTTACAGAATGTCAGTCACTAATGAGGCCTAAAGTAATTGAGGCTGATTGAGCTGGCAAGATGCTGCCTAATTAGAATGATAAATGGAACTGGCTGATCAAGAATGGAAAAGTGAATGGCACAGAGGGCATTAAACAAGGTCATTCTGTCAAGGAGGACCAGCCCTTAGACCCTCCCTCCTTCGCCCCCAGTAATGACCGTCCTTCATGCTTTGTGAGCCCAATACTCTTCAATGGATGCAGATCACCCTGTGTATAACTTTCTGACTCAGCTGTCTTAGGCTAAGCTGGTGAGGCTGAAGTTATTCCATGAGTAAGTCATTCACTGTAAACACTAAAACCGAACGCTGAGCCTCTGAATTCTTTTCTGTAAGAATATGGATTTTTGACTGCATTAGTTCTGTAAATAAATACAGGATACCTCAACATTTTACCCATGAGTTCTGTGTTGTTAAACTTTCCACACCATGTGAGAAATCCATCAAACAACCACACATGTTTGAAGCACACAGACACCATTTTCCAGTGCTTTAGAATCTGAACCATTTTCAATCTTTCCATGTTTTAAATGTGTCTTAGAATCATATGCATTTGGTTATTTTAGGACCCATTTCCTTTTAAATGAAACATCAACCTTATTCTTTAAGTTATGAATGTAAATTTATAATGATACTCATAAATATTTCCTTGCAATGTACTTTTCACTCAGTTTATTAGTGATGACTTATTTATTTGTCATCACCTAGGATAAATGTTCTGAAGAAAGCTGTAGCTATTTCTACTAAGCCATGTTCGACTGTTTTTAATAGAAATATCTCTAATACATCTGTCAGACTACCTATTCCCAAATGTCCTGGACACAGAGGTAGTGAAAGGGATTTAGAAATCACCCCACAGGGGGGAATGGCCACGCTGCAATCCGTTCTCCTCCATTTTCCTCTCAGGATCTTGGGCATGCACGCATAAATGCCTAGAGTCAATTTCAAGCCACTAAGTCCAGGACTCGAACTGTGATCAGCCATGTGGGAGTCCAGTGACGTAACCGCTATGCCATTTCTGGTCCTTATAGGCAAAATTTTAAAGTTTGTGTCTGAAGATGTAGGCTCAACTTCTCAGAACTTCTCTGAATCCAGCTGATGTTTAGTTAGTACAAGTGAATTTTTTGTTTTAACCTGACTCTGACAAAAAGAATCTAAAATGATGGGACCAGCAGTTAGTGTAATGGCTATGTCACTGAACTCTCATGTAGCCGACCATGGTTTGAGTCCCAGACCCGGTGGCTTAAACTCATGCCAGGCGCATGTGTGTGCATTCCTAAGATCCCAAGAGGAGAATGGAGGAGAAGGGATTGTAGCATGGATATCCTCCCTGGGGGGTGATTTCTTGCTTCATATCTCTCTGTCTCTCTCTGTCTTTCGGGTGAGCACACGTACCCTATAGCAAAATCCTCTACAAAAAAAAAAAAAAGAAGAAGAAGAAGAAGAAACTAAAATGACAGGGCTTACCTGAATAAAAGTAGATAATCAGAAGTTTTGGGAAAAATAATTAATAGAAACTGGCAGTAGACTGATATAACAGTAAAATAATTCAGTACATGGAGTTCAGAAATAAAAATAATCACATGCCCACTAACATCTCATTCAGTAGTGTATCTGTCACTTCTTTCAGTGGTTGAATAAGCAGGCATTTTTCCAGCTCAGTCTCCTTAGATGTCCTTCCTTTTTCTTTTTTTTAAAAAGAATTATTTATT
>NW_006160040.1:10938446-10979514 GCF_000334495.1 Tupaia belangeri chinensis | reverse complement strand
TATTTATTTATTTATATTTATTATTATTATTATTAACTTGACCAGAGAGAGAAGAGGAAAGCGAGAAAGCACATCACCATTTCCAGGACTTAGACTGCCATTGGCTATGTGGGAATCCAGCACCTTTATTCACCGACCCCTACCATCCTACCTCGATAGTCTTTCTTCAGATTTAGTTATAGGTATATCTTTTTAAGATTCACCAACAAATACATCTTGTCTCTGATTTTCATAAATGTTTGCCTGACTCCCTGAGTTGTTCTGAAATTAGCTGGCTTTAGAAGGAGACAATAAAGAGAAGACTCTTTGCAAGGTATAGAAACATGGAGAGCAGCTTTGGATACTAGAGGCAATGTGGGAGGAGGGTGGAAAGTGGAGGAGGGTGAGAGGGAGGGAATCAAGGGGAAATAAGCAATATTTAAGGAACACACAAGTGGACAATTACCTATTGATAATATGTATGGTAATAGCTTTGGACCAATATATAGTATATTTATGTTGGAAAAACTCATTTTGTATATTGTAATGATATATATACAGTGATTAAATATAAAAAAAGAAAAAGTACTATAGATTTTCTGTATGTTGATTTTCTATCCTGCCACTTTACTGTGTTAATTTATTAAGTCCAGGATATTTTCGGAGAATATTTTGGGTTTTCTATGTGTATAATCATGTCATCTGCAAATAAAGATAACTTTATTTCTTTATATATATATACACACACACACACATACATATCTCCTTTGATGTCAGTGAGTACTGATCTCCAGTACTGTCTCTCTCATTCACTAGTTATGTTATTTGGTACAAGTTTCCTGACCTCCTAAAGCGGACAAGATAATGTTCACATCGATAATGCTCACGTCACTGACTTGTTCTGAAGATTAAAGAAGATAACATGTCTAAAAACCTCTGCACAATGACTAGTACACATGCACTTGGTGAGATGTAATGACGCTGCATACTTGTGCCGTGAAGGCAGCTAGGAAGTTAACAAATCATTTTCTGCCCTGCCACTCTGCCACCCCTGTGCAGCTCCCATTGTCCAGCAGCGACTGGTGTCTTTCTCTCTTCTATGCCATTCCTTTTCTGGCAAGGAGTCGCATCTAGTCTCTGTCCTTTTGGCGACTCTTCCTTCTCCGTCAATCTGCAGGCCCCCACCACCTCTCCACACAGCTGTCATTCTGTCCCTCATTGCTCCATTGAACATCCTGTCATGTTGCCAATTCTTCTCCCACTGACACTGGGCATGTCTAAAACTGTCAGTCATCTCTCTCAGGCTCACTTATATCTACTTTATAACTGTATTAGACAGTCCCGGCTTATGAAATAGAATCCATTGAATGGAACCTTCTCCTGATGACTCAGAGTCCTGTTCATGAACACCAATTATTATTTTGTCCTGCACAGTTAGAGGAGCCATCAAAGTATATGGGCTGTTTATCTTTATGCTGAATGGATTTTCTCTAAAATGTATTGGCATAAAAAATATGTCCTTTCCAGACAAAAGTAGTTATGTCTTGTTGTTTGATAGTGAAAAATATCTACATTGCATATGTGTTATGCATAGATTTTCTTAAGTGATTTTCCTTTTTTGTTTTTTTTGGTATGGAAATAGTTGGGAGGAGCTCTGAATCAAAGCCTATAGCCAGGGTATTTAAATTCAGAATATAACTTCTTTGATGATCTCTAATCTCCATCTGACTATAAAATTATAATTCTAATATTTAATCGACTTTTCATTCAATAGTTATTTTTAGATGTCCTTTTATTGTCAGTTCTTGTATACCTGTCTTAGAATGAGGTTGGACAACTATTATATATAATATGGAAATCGTCTTGGTTATATACCTGTCTTAGAATGAGGTGGGACTGCTATTATATATAATATGGAAATCGTCTTGGTTTCCAAAGGTTGTCATAACAAATTATCACATATTAGAACACTTAAAACAGCAGGCATTTACTCTGATGACTGTGAAGCAGGAAATCCAAAGTCAGGGTGCCAGCAGGGCTACACTCTCGCCAAAGGATCTGGGGGAGAATTCTTCCTAGCTTCTGGTGATTGCCGGTTAGTTGCCCCTGGTCCGCAGCTTTGGGATATATCACTCTAATTTTGCTTTTGCCATTGGCGTGGTATCCTCCTTGTGCCTCTCTATGTTCCTGTTTCCTTTGTGTAAGGACAGCCGTCATTGTAGTAGGGCCCACTCGAATCCAGGATGACTTCCTGTGAACTAAACTAATTACATCTGTGAAGATGCTATTTCTGAATCAGTTCATATTCTTAGGTTTTAAGTAAACCTGAGTTTTAGGGAACATCATTTACTTACCAGTAGGCAACAACCTGCTTTGGGTTTCTGTTTGATTGTTTCCATCAGCACTGTCTGCTGTGTGGTCATCCTTTCAGCGATACTCCCGTGTGCATCCCGAGTTTATCTCTGGAAATCTGATGAGTCAGTGCAAACAAAATGAATTGCTTAAGTTGATTCACCTGTCAACAGGTGTTAATGTTTGCTAAAATTTTTATCCTGAGGATAGTGTTTTTGAAAAGACATTATTCACTCTTACAAAGTGAAAAGCAACTGTCTGCTGTGTGCTGCAGTCCTTGCTGTTTGGGAGAACGGTAAAAACTTGTCAGATAGCGGCTGGACTCTGTGAGCAGTGATAAAGCCAGGAGTGGGGAGAGTAAGAGCAGCCTGGCGTCATTATTGGACACATGTATCCCTAAGGAACATGTTCAGAAATATAACTTAGCTCCTTCGATGTAAAACCTCCTTCTGAATTTCCTATTGCAATAAGGAAAACTGCTGTCCTCTCCATTTCTCTTACCAGAAAATTTAGGGACATTCTGATTCCTCTCTCTCTTTCACCCCCCTGCGTGTAATTGGTAGCCACATTTTGCCAAGTCTATCTCACATGGAAACATATTTTATTTACTTTCTGCTTTCCATACTTCTTGCCACTTCCCTGGTTCACTCTTTCATTGCCTCTTGTCTCCCCCCACCCCCGTTCTAGTTTATTATGGAAAAGTTTAAAATGCCACCTTACCCAAAACAGTAACCACTAAAATTTATTCCAAAAATAACTCATACAAAACAGATCTGCTTCAAAAAACAAACAAACACAAACAACTATTTACATGAGTTTTGACTAAAGGATATAGAAACACAGTAAATGGATGTAAATATCAGATATAGTGTGTGTGAAAGAGGAGGGTCTGAGGAAGGACGTTTAGAAGAAAAATAGAGAGATAAAGCATTAATGGGACAAAGAAATGCGCTATTATCTGTTGAAGATAATTTTATAGTTTCATCAACTGGACTAGGGAGAAATGTTCACATGTTGGAATATTCACTTTGTAAGCTAAATAATGTGACTGAATGTATAAAACAAAATGAAATAAACAAATTTTAAAAAAAGCCTAATTTAAAATGTAAAAGAAACAAATCCACCACGGGCACACACAGTCTGGGTACCACCCTGCTGTAGGGCAAGATGAGCTGTTGATCTTCTATCCAGGTCTGCTCCACTCAGATCTGCTGGTATGGGTTGTAATCAAACTGACCTCCTTTGTCCACATCCTCTTCATGTGCAGCCTCCACCCCAATGCTGCTATGACAGTGTTCCTCATAAAATGACATTTTGTCCATGCTATACACTGATCAAAACACCTCACTTTCTCTCCACATGCTAGAGAATAAACATGAGATCCATTAAGAAGGCATGAGAGGCTGTAATGATCTGGTGGTTCCTCACCTGTCCAACCTCATCCCCCTGCACTCCCCACACATGGCATGGGCCATCATCCAGTGAAACAGTATGTCCTTCCTGCACGTAATAAATGCAGCTCAATGACTTTGTGATGTCTTCTCTGCCCATGTCCCAAGGAGAAACCCATGCTGCCATCTTCTACTCACACAGTAGTACTGGTATTATATACCGTTAGTACTCTAATGATGGTGTCATTCCATAATATTGTGTCTAAGTGCATGTGTGGTATGTATACATGTTTGCACTTTTTCTACAAAGAGAATAAACCCAGCAGTGAAATATCATGGCCTTTGGGAGCCATACAGATAGTAAGCCAGAAGTTTCAGTCACTTGATAACCACAAAGAGCCAAAAATGGGGGGGGGGGAGAGGGTTGTAAATACTCTGCAGGAAAGAATGAGTTCTGAGACACATCACAGAAGAAATATTGAAAAGGCTTTGATGTCCTGGTGGGTGTGATCATACACAGGACTAGTGGAGACTAACCATAAAGAAAACATTGGACTTAGTTTTTCATTCAGCAAATATTTGAGTGCCTATATGGGTCAAGGATGCAAGAGAGACTATAATAGACTAGGTTCTTGCCTTGATAGAGTTTTCACTTTGCTTTTGTGTAAATATCAGTTATTTTAATTTGCCATCTTCAGTATCCACAGGGCTTAACCCAGTGCTTAAACTTACTGCGTAGTAAATATTTATTATTTTAAATAAAATATAAAACAGCGTTGACTTTTTTGGTACAGAATTGTGAAAAATGCATGAAATACAATGAAAAATGCCACACAATCAAGATGATCATTTTTTAATCTAATAGTTTATGGAGTGCATGTTCCTTAAGTACATTCCTCTACTAAAGTTTTTGTGTGCTGTCAGACTTAAAGTGCTGGTGAAGCCGTCCAAGGGAATCAATCAATATATTCCAGTAATAGCAGACATCAAAACCCTCAGCCTCTATAGCATCTATTACATGTTCCAATTTTTAAACCAATACAGCTTTGTCGGGGGAGGAGGATGTAATGTGAACAGAATTTACACCTTGTCTTCTAGCTTATCTGGATGGTCAAATATATAATCATCCTAGTGTACTGAAAATAATATAGGAATTCCAGATGTATCATTGAGCCAGATAAAGACAGAGAGAAATAAAACTATTAGTATGCAAAGATTTAATATTATCTTTGTCAACATCACCACTTCTATCAACAACTAGGTTTGCTGAATAGCTACTGTGTGCATTAAGTACTAATTTACATTACTTGGCTAAAATTCAATTCCCAGTTCCATAACTAGATAAAGCTTATACTGTAATGGAAGAGAAATCCATCCTGTTGGTGTGAACAGAAATACTTACACCTATAGGGACCAGCAGATGGCATAATGCTTGTTGCTGGCTGTTTAAAATCACACTGGGTGCATGTGTGTGTATGCTCAAAATCCTGAGAGGAGAAGGGATTGCAGTGTGACCATCCCCCACCTCAGGTGGTGGTGGTGGTGATTTCTTCCTTTCTGTCTTTGTCTCTCCTGCAAGTGTACATGCCCTATAGCAAAAGTCTCTCTCTAAAAATAAATAAATAAATAAATAAATAAATAAATAAATAAATAAATAAATAAAGACTTACAACCATAAACTTCGATATGTGAGTCATTGCTAAGAAGTTGGTTTTTATCAGGCTATGTATCAACTAGCTAGTAATTAGTGCTTTTGCTGATACACATGTTCTCAATTTAATAGTCTACTTAAGTATGACCAGTTTTAATATTTATATTATGAAGAAAATAAGGATTACCACATAATCTGCATGGAGATCACCTGAATTTGCTCTGGTTGGTTGGTTAGTAGACGTTTCACTTGAGAGAAAAGATGAGCACGTGAATCTAACTGTTCTCATCACAGCAGCCCAAAACAACTACAAGCATGTATCTTGCTAGAAATTAAATAGAGGATCATTTTGTGTGCTAAGGAGGGAAAAGGACCATTTGTAACCTTTAGGTTGCTATAACTCAATGACTTTATTAATAGAAAAATAAAGCATTAAGCAGGGTCTTTTTCTTGGTAACATTGTTAAAGATCCAAATCCAAATTTATTTCCTGGTCATGCAAAACAAATATGAACACAACATTTGATAACGTTTGAAGAGGAATGTGCTGTAGGGGCGAGATGGACTAACTATTGTTTTTACCATGTGCCTGTGCCTCTCTTTCTCAAGATCATTTCTCTGGGTAGCCCAGCATTTGAAGCTTATGGTTCTTTCACCATTTGGGCCATCCTGGGGCCATAAGGATCAAGAATGCATCAAGAGAGATACGCTCAAGACACTTCTGCTCTGTCTAATCCTACTCGACCATTTGTGCTGTGTGCACAGCCTCAGCCTCTGTGGCTACAGGAGCTGAATGTCAGAAGCAGAGAACTCATTCCTTGGATAGACAAATATGGAGCTACTAGCAAGTATTTGTAGCTGTCATTGGTTAGGAAAATGGAAGAAAATACAGGACAGGGAAATAAAAAGGGACTCACTGACCAAATCTAGTTCTAGTGGCAATAATAACAAAATATTTTTTTTCATAGAATTTTGTTTGGAAAGTGCACCTGAGGAACTAGAGGATTAGGAAAACCTTGCCAGTCACTGCAGGGTGCAGCTAAAGGCAGACTCATTGAAGTTTCAGTTCAAAAGTGATAAGGTTTAATAAATCTCTGTGGGTAGATTTATCTCATAATTGCAGATCATATTTAGAAGACTGGACTAATTAGACTTGATTTGTATATGCTTTAGGCTTAATTGAAAGTCAGTTTTTTCTATGTTACTTCAAAATTCTTTGTTAAATATGGAAAGAGGCAAGTTTTTCTTAAGCTAAATCTAAAACATGACCATGTTTACGTTCTTTGCATTAGAATTGCATGCTGTTCTGCTGTTAGGAAATGTAACCACTTTTCTAAACAAAGGAAAGATGCTGATTTCTTTGATCTGTGATTTGTAATATTAAAAAATATTTAGAGATAAATCTTAGAGATAACCTAAGAAGATATATATACCGAAAAAGAACTTGTGTTAATAAAGGAAACAAAAGAAAAACAAAAAAATGCCCTGTGTACACCAGTCTTTGTTTAACAAGGCCACTCTGGATGGCTGATTTGTTTAAAAGAAAAAAAAAAAACTAAGGCTAAACTGTTGATACTTCTTTTAATAAAAAGTATAATACCTTGGAAGTATTTTAATTAGCATGGGCACAAATATGACTAATGTTACATGTTGGTTCCATTATTAGACTATTATTATTTAAATTTCATAGTAATAATAATTCATAGATTTTTATCTTAAACTTCCATAATATTTTTCTTTGCCCCTATTAATGTATCTCCATATTTATGCTATTTATTGTAATGTGGCCATATCTTAGTGTCAGTCCAATAATGACTGAAATTAAGTTATTTAAAATGCATAGCTACAACCATACTACTCATAAATCAGGTTGTTTTTGAAATTATAAAGTGACTCCAAGGACAGAATAAGACTTTGGTATTTCCTTTGGTTCACTTTTTCATGGGATTATTTCCCAAATCTTTTGTTCCAGGATAAGCCTGGACAATAAATGACAGGATGGGTGTATACGTCTATAGTAAGTTTGGAAGCCATTGGAAGGTCTCTCTTACTACAAAGAGATCACAAAGAAATGGTATCCCACTCTCATTTTTTAATAATTTATCATCTGGATCACTATCATTAGATTTTTCCTTAGGTAAAAGCTAATATCCGCAACTAAAATTAAGTTGACTAATGAAATCTCAATCAAAATACCAGTAAGTTAGTTTGTGAGTATTGGCAAACTGATTCTAAAGTTTATATAATGAGGCAAAAGAACCAAAATAACCAATTCAGTATTGAAAGACTGATACTATCTGACTTCAAGATTTACTAAGAAACTATAGTAATCAAGACAGTTTGGGATTGGTGAGGGAATAGACAAATGGACCAATAGAACAAAATAGGAACCCCAGAAGCAAGTGCACATAAATATAGGCAACTGATCTTTGACAAAGGAGCAAAGGTGACATGATAGAGAAAGTAGTCACTTCCACAAATGGTGCTAGAACAACTGGACACCTAAATGTGGGAGAAAACAAACAAACAAACAAAACTATACAGAGTCCTTCACAAAAGTTTCCTCAAAATAAATTATAGAACTAATGTAAAATACAAATTGTAAAACCCCTAGAAGATAAGAAAAATAAAAATCTAGAGGACTCTGGTTATGACTATGACTTTTAAGACAACATCAAAGGCATGAAACATGAAAGAAATAATTGGCAAGCTGGATTTAATTAAAATGAAAAGCTCTGTAAAAGAATATGTCAAGAGAATGGGAAGACAAGCTACAGAAGGGAAGAAAATAGTTGCAGAAGACATATCTGATAAAAGACAGTTATCCAAAATATGAATTCGTTGGGAAAGTCATGACATGTTTTTTCCATGCAAAAAATGCATCATGACTTTCTTGACACCCTATAAAAAAACTCATAAGACTCAATAATAAGAAAATGAACAGCTTCATAAAAAGTGGGAAAGAGACCACAACAAACACCTCACCAAAGAAAATATATAGATGACAAGCAAATGAAAAGATGTATAATAACATCATAGGGAACCGCAAATTAAAATACCAATGGAAAATTACTATGTCCTTGTCGGAACGATGAATCTTAAACACTGAATGACAACACCGAATTCTGGCAAGGATGTGGAGAAACAGTAACTTTAATCTATTACTGGTAGAAATGCAAAATGGTGCAGCCACTTTGGAAAACAGCTTAGCAGATTCTTACAAAATAAATATACTTTTCTTATACAATCCAGCAACTGCACTTTTTATATTACTCAAATGATTAAAAAATTTGTGTACATACAAAAATGGTTATAGCAGTTTTATTTGTAATTACAAGAACATGGATGCAAAAAGATGTCCTTCAGTAGGTGAATGGACAAGTAAGCTGAGGTACATCCAGGCAATGGAATGTTACTCATTGCTAAAAGGAAATAAGCTGTCAAGCCATGAGAAAACATGGAGGAATTTTGAATGCATGCTACCAAATGAAAGAAGCCAGACTTAAAAGGCTACATATTATATGAATCCAACTATATGACATTCTGGAAAAGACAAAACTATAGAGACAATATAAAGAAGATCCATGATTGTCAAGGGGGCAGGAGGGATAAGTAGCAGAACACAGGATTTTTAGAGTAGTGAAACTCTTGTACATAATACTGTAATTGTAGATACATGCCATCACACACTCATCAAAACCCACAGAGTGTACAACTCCAAGAGTGAACCCTAATGTGAACTGTGTACTTGTGGCAATGATGCTGTGTTAATGTAAATTCACTGATTGTAACAAAGTAGCACTATGGTGAGAGATGTTATCTGTGGAGGTTGTATATTGGTCAGGACAGTGAGCATATAGGAACTCTGTGTTTTCTGCTCAGTTTTGCTATAAACCCACAACTGCTCTAAAATAGGCTTTATAAATTATGCTCTGAAATTATTTGTGCTCTATTAAATGCATAAATAAATGCATAAACAAGCACATAAAAAAGTTTCTATTCAACCTCCCCCAGAAAAGTAAAGTTGAGTCTTTACATTCATTAAGCCAAATGATAGATTTCTTGGATGTTTTCGTGACTTTCAAATAGAGTAATTTCTCTTGTGGAAAACTCCATTACTCATACTAGAGGGATACTTTAATTCTCTCCCTCTCACCTCCCTAATTGTCTGTCCTAAGACTTTTTAAATGACAAACTTTGGCTCCTGCTCAAAGATGCCTGCTGTCTTGATGAGAGAAAGACTTAACATTTGCATATCTAGGGATGAGTGTGTTGGCAGGTGGGAAGGTGGGGTGCGAAAAACGTCAGTCTGGGAATAAGAGAGAGGAGAATTGAAAATCAAAGAGGTTCTGAGGAAAGTCTTAAGAAGGAAACCAATAGAATAGAACCAGAATGGTATGTGCAGAGTCATATCCATGGTTGGGTTGAGATTCAACAATGGGGTAAGATAAAAACGAGCCCTGGCTCATAGGAGGGCTGGGAAACCAGGCTGCCTACCTGGTGAATTGCAAGATGGACTTGAACACTAATGGGAAGACTTACATATAACCCACATCCTATGTCTCTTTCCTTAATCGTATGTTCATCATTGACTACACATGTTGTCATGGGTATAGTAAGGTTCTGTCTTCCCTAAAATTGATTTGGAAGTAAGAAGTTTCTCAGTGAGTTGGGGTGATTGTTTATTGTGAGATTTTTGTTAGAAATTTCTGGCAAAAGCTGAGAGAAATTTGTACTATACGGGAAAGAGAGAAAGGGTTGGATTCAATGACATATACGTTAGAAAGGAGAAAAGTTGACAAGCTCCTCTGATGCCTTTTGACTTTCATCACAGGCAGACTTTCTTTTTACTGCTTGAGAATGTGGCTTGTGTGTGAGGAGCGATATGGGTGGAAAGAAGACAGTTACTTATTACATAAAGCACTGAGTGTAAATGTGTGTAGTAAGTAAAATTATTTCAGGCTACATTGAAAACATTTTTTAATGAAGTTTTTATATTTGAAAATTTAGTCTCACAGATTTTAAATTTGTACTACATCCAACATCTTTGTGATTCCAGTGAATATCAAAATAGCCAAAGGAAACAATGATTTTGGTGAACTGTAAATATCATAGTGGGTGGACGATTGAAATAACTTGTAAGAAATGGCATTTTTAAGGGCTTTGTTGATGGGCGAGCAAGTGGTAGATGCAAGCAATGCAATTTGGCATTAATATTCCAGTTGATTATTCAATGTTTTTTAATGGATATTGTTCACAACTTGGCAGCATAAGAGACAAGATAGTGTTGTGCTTTAATCCTATCATTCAAACAAATTAATTTCCTCATGAATGGGGACTAAATATACATTGGCATTTGGAATGTTCTCTGTATGGATTTTAACTTCTTTTTAAAAAGGTATTCTTGATATTAGGTTTGGAGCTGATAGAAGTGAGAATTGGTAGATGCATGTAGACTAAAATGGGTCGTGCATGCTGTACAGTAAAATGTCATATCAAGCTTGAGAAAATACTGCCTCATACTGAAAACAAAGCAAGTTAGTCAGATGCTTACATAATTTATAAGGCCATGAGGCCATGTTTGGGATTGTAAGAATCAAGACTAGGATATATTCACAGTTCGCTATGTTCATAATATTCTTATGAGTGATTTGTTTTTAGAGGTTTTTGCTATAGGGTGTGTGTGCTTGCCAGAGAAACAGAGAGAGACAGAGAGATAGAAAGTAGAAAGAGAGAAATACCCCCCTAGGGGGGATAGCCATGCCACAATTCCTTCTCCTCCATTCTCCTCTCAGGATCTTGGGCATGCATGCACACGTACCCAGCATGAGTTTAAGCCACTGGGTCCGGGACTTGACTTGTGGTCAACTACATGGGAATCAAGCGACACAGTCATTATGCCAATTGCTGGTCCCTCTTATGAGTGTTTGTATGACAGGATTTTATACAATGTATTACGTACGTGGATATATGTATACATTAATATATTCAATGGCGGATGGATGAGCGAGAGAAGGAGTACAGGCACAAAGAGTATGTGAAAATTGTTTTCATAAGAAAGCAAGGTAAAAGTCACTAAAGTATAATAACATGTAGACATTAATGAATAATCTAATCAAAGTTATCCTAATTACTGAATGAATATTGCTTAATATTGTTTACTTAGAATTCTTTTGTCGATCGGTTCAGATAGTAAAATGTAGTTAAAAAGTGATTACTCTGGCACCCATTTTTCTCATTCATTCATTCATTCGGTAAATGAGTACATAATATTGTAACTGTGATAAGTGTTTTGAAGAAAGATGCCAATTTTGAGACTATTCCAAGGATAGGGTTGAGAGGTTACCACCTTTCCCTGAGAAAGTAACTTGATGTGGCAGAGCTCTAAATCACACAGGCTGTTAATGTGGTAAAAGAATTGGGTGAGTGGGGAAAAGCATGTGTTTTAAAGGCATCAGCATTTACAAATGCTTTGGAAAAAAATGAAAATAGAATTAATGGCCAACAAATCTGAAATATAGGGAGAAGGAGGCTAAACTGTAAAACAAGGCTGGGGAGTTAGGAGATAAATCACATAATGATATATAGGCTTTGTTATGGATGTTAGTGCTTGTTTAAGAACAGTAATTTTTTGGAAGGTTTCACAAATTGAGATGGATGGTTAGCCTTTACATTTTTTCAAAGATAGCTTTGGCACATGGATTTAATAGATTGGAGAAGAAATCCACCCTAAAAGACAGAGTAATACAAAGAAAACAAATCATGAATTAGTGAGTTTGGGCCCAGCCTGGTGGCACTGTAGGTAGCAAAATGAACTACCTTGCTGGAAGCCAGATGGTTAGCCATAGACTTGGATTATAAAGTCAACCTGAAAACATGCATACTTGGGGGTGCTGACATGTCCAAGATGCTGATAAGCTAGAGGGCAGGGAAAGAAGAAGTAAATAAACTTAAAAAATGCAGACACTATTGTTAGCTCATGGACTACATAAAAACAGATATGAATGTGGCATAAAGTTCCTTAGTTTATACACCCTTGGTCTAGAATATTTTCCTTCTAGAGTTTTTCCCAGATTGCTTATCAAAAATTAGTCTTATGTCTTTGATACTCATGAATGGTTAACCATGGAAAAGTTTTGACAAAAATAACTGTATAGGGATATAGAGAACTGCAGAATTTTAATTCAAAGTATACAGCACAAGATTTTACATTTGATAAGGTTTTAATACAGTAAACATATTTAGAAACAGTGAAATTACACTTTTGACCTGTTAGCACACTCCATTAGAGTGTTTGAAAATTTTTATTTTGGTAATGCTTAGCCATTGAAGTCATATATCCATTTCTTGCTGTATAATGACTTTCTCTTATTTGGAGATACCTCTAAAGTATAAAGCCCAAGATTTTACATTTGATAAGGTTTTTTTTTTTTTTTTTTTTTGGAGAGATTTTCACTGTAGGGCGTGTGCGCTCGCCAGACAGACAGAGAGAGACATAGAGACAGAAAGCGAGAAATCACCCCCCAGGGGGGATGGTCACGCCGCAATCCCTTCTCCTCCATTCTCCTCTCGGGATCTTGGGCACGCACGCACACGCGCCCGGCGTGAGTTTTAAGCCACCGGGTCCGGGACACGAACCGCGGTCGACTACGTGGGAGTCCAGCGACATAGCCATTACGCTAACTGCTGGTTCCCTTGATAAGGTTTTAATACAGTAAACATATTTAGAAACAGTGAAATTACACTTTTGACCTGTTAGCACACTCCATTAGAGTGTTTGAAAATTTTTATTTTGGTAATGCTTAGCCATTGAAGTCATATATCCAT
This sequence comes from Tupaia belangeri chinensis, assembly GCF_000334495.1. Classification (NCBI taxonomy): domain Eukaryota; kingdom Metazoa; phylum Chordata; class Mammalia; order Scandentia; family Tupaiidae; genus Tupaia; species Tupaia belangeri. The sequence continues at coordinate 10,966,315 of NW_006160040.1, read as the reverse complement.
TTCTTGCTGTATAATGACTTTCTCTTATTTGGAGATACCTCTCACCTTTCTCCGTATATATTCCTTAATTCTTGACTTCTAGTTTTTCTCTGGTTACTGGTAACTGAAAATTTGTGTTGTGTAATAAATATATTATTTTTAGGTGAGCAAAGATGTGGGAAGAAGGGTAATTTTCTTACATCAGTCTAATCTAAACATTTCATTAAAACGTTTTCTCTCTAGGATCTCATGAACTCTATTCTTCTGGTAATGGGTACATGTAGGACCTTAAAACTGGAAGCTATACTGGAGAGACCCAATGAATTGAAATTTTTGTTCACACTTAATGTGTGTCCTTGTGAAATAAACAACTCAAGAGAATAACATGTTGTTTATTAACTAAAATATCAACATTCACTCATAATTTAACAAAATATACTATTTACAAGTAGCTAACGTTTATATTCTTTTAAAAAAATAACCATGGATAAAGATGCAAATAGAGGAGAAAAAGCTTCAAAAAATGCTAGCATTCTTAACAAAATGGTTAACAATTGAAAGAATATTCAAAATAGGATATGAGTAAAATAATCATGAAATCATTTATTGAGAATATGTAGTTATTTTGTAATTATTATTATTTTTTGAAGTATGGCCAATAGTAATAGTTTTTTTTTGTTTTATTTTGTTTTAGAATTTTGCCTTAGGGTACGTGCTCTACCGTGAAAGAAACACAGTGAAGGAAAGTGAGAAATCACCTGTTAGTGGGCATGGCCAAGCCATAGTCCTTTCTCCTCTATTCTCCTCTTGGATTTGGGGCATGCACACACATGTCCCCGGTGTGATTTCCAAGCCAATAGATTCTGGCCCGGGTTGATTTCCAAAGCCAATAGATTCTGGACTCAAACTGGGATCGACTATGTGGGAAATCGAGTTCCTTAACCACCATGTCTTAACCACGTGCTTGCCTTATAGTAAAATTTTTTTAAAAAAATCATTTTATTTAACTTCATTTATTTATTTATTTATTCATTTTAATTTGACTAGAGAAGGACAGAGAGAAAGAGTGAGCGAGAGAAAGTGAGAAAGCAAGCTGCCTGGAGGTCTGGGACTCAAATCATGGTCGGTCATGTGGAGTCCAGCACACCAACTGTCAGCCCCCCATAATAAATTTTATAAATGCTACTCAAATCATCTTTAAACTACAAAACTTACTAGGCAATATGGATATTTTTAAACTTAGACAAAATTAATTCTAATATCTTTAAATATATATGTCTTCTTTAATTATAATTGTATTGAATCCTAAATGTACCATTATGTTTTGGTCTGTGAGGAAATTAATGGAAGACTTTCAGTATCATCAACCAAACCAACATTGAGATCAATTAACTTTATTTTATGGAAAGAGATGTTGAATTAGAAAGAATTTCTAATCAGAAACAAATAAAGAAGTTGAAAAATTAAATCAAAACCATTCCTTATCTAATCTTCTATCATAGTTCTGAATTTAACACAAGTCATTTAGCATTAAAAAAGGAAGATATACACACGAACATGCACAAAATTTATTTGCCTTATACCACATAATTTAATGCAAAGCTCAACTTTATTTTCTTCCTATTTATTTATTTATTTTTGATATGGTTTAAATTCTTTTTTAATTAAAGTACTTTTTCTTTTTTTTTTTTTGGAGAGGTTTTCGCTATAGGGCGCGTGCGCTCACCAGCAAGACAGAGAGAGACAGAGAGACAGAAAGAGAGAAATCACCCCCCAAGGGGGATGGCCACACCGCAATCCCTTCTCCTCCATTCTCCTCTCGGGATCTTGGGCACACACGCACAATCGCCCGAAGTGAGTTTAAGCCACTGGGTACGAGACTTGAACTGTGGTCGACTACGTGCGAGTCCAGTGACATAGCCATTATGCTAACTGCTGCTCCTTTAAAGTACTTTTTCTATAAAATGTTATCTATCAGAGAATTGATGAATTAAACAACAAAAACAACACATTGAGTAGAGTATCTAAACAATGCACCTGAGAAATTCCATCTGTTCAGCATTTTTTTCCTATGCTAATGGAAACCCTCAGTTCAACCAAATGAGGAAATTGTGAACTAATGTATTCTGGAATTGAAATTTTGTATAGATTTTTTATTGTTTTTGATTTATAAGAAAAATGTTTACTATAACTACTCCCCCATTAAGCAGAGAGAAATACAAAGAAAATAAAGATTATTTATAACCTATAAGCATGATATAACACAATAAACTCAGAGATTTCATCCATAAATTTATCATATTCCATTATTGTGTTGAAACAAACTTCTCTATGTATTGTAGATATGTATTATAGTATTTGAATCACTTTATTTTGAATTACAATGCTTGTTTAGACATCTCAAAGACAAACCAAAAAGTAACACTTCATGTCCCGTACATCTAAGATCAAAATGCCAGTAGGATCAGGACCTCTCTTCTCAGCTTGGAAACAGAGTTTCTTTTGCAAAACTCTCTTTTGCAGTTTCTCATATGACCTTTCCTTGTGTGTGCATAAGGATAAACCAAGGTTTCTTTCTTCCCTCTTTTTCTTTTCTTTTCTTTTTTCTTTTCTTTTCTTTTCTTTTCTTTTCTTTTCTTTTCTTTTCTTTTTTCTTTTTTCTTTTCTTCTCTTCTCTTCTCTTCTCTTCTCTTCTCTTCTCTTCCCTTCTTTTTCTTTTTTCTTTCTTTTTTTGAGAGAGAGATTTATGCTTTTAGGGCATATACGCTAACAGAGAAACAGAGAGACAGAAAGTAAAAATCACTCCCCGGGAAGATGGCCACACCTTGGAGTCTCTTCTCCTCCACTCCCCTTTTGAGATTTTAGGCATGTATGCCAACATGCCCAATGTGAATTTTATGCTGCCAAGTCTGGGGCTTGAACCGTTGTTGATGATGTTGGAGTCCAGCGATGTAGCAATTACACCATGTGCTGGCCCCTCTTTTTTCCTCTTATAAAGCCACTGATACTAATGGATGAGGATTCTACTTTTATGATCTCATTTAATCCTAATTCCCTTCTAAAAGCCCTATCAAAAGATCTTTTTAAATGTTTTTCCATGTAATAAACCATAAATGTTATTAAGAGACATTTTCTTCATTAATATGGTACATAGTATTTCATCAAAATATATTTTGTGTAAAAAATTTATGATTATCTTGTCTTAAGTACATTTTATTTAGTTAGATAGTTGAAGTACAATTATCTTAATAAGTGAAAATGTATGTACAGAGCTTCATAAGAAGATGAACTCTTTTCTCTTGTCCAGTGAAAATATCATAGTACCTGAGTATGTACTGCCAGGGACCAAATGCATTTTATAGCAAAATTAAAACTGTGGATTTTTGTTTGTTTGTTTTTTAAGATAGCATTTGCTATAGGTCATGTGCACTTGCTGGAGAGACAGAGAGAGACAGAAAGTAAGAACTCATCCCTTATGGGGGGAATGGCCACACCACTATCCCTTCTCCTCCATTCTCCTCTTGGAATCTTGGGCATGGATGCACATGCACCCGTCGTGAGTTTCAAGCCACCATGTCCAGGACTGGAACACGGTTGACAATGTGGGAGTCCAGTGACACAACCACTATGCCATCTTCTGGTCCCAATACTGTGTGCTTTTAGTACAAGAGTCATCAGAAATATTTGAGTGAAGAAAGTTAGGCAAGTCTGGAAACTAGGTGTGCAGGAGGTATCAGTCAAGATTCTTAGTGTAATGAACAGCCACAAAAATCTCATACAGTAATCTTACACATAATAATTTAATGCAAAGCTCAACTTTATTTTCTTCCTATTTATTTATTTATTTAGTTTTCATATGTCTGCTGTTTATTTGGGGTAAGTTTGCCTTAAGCTGTGGATCTTTGGTTCAAATGGGCAGCTGTGTTCCAGACTCAATCCCACCGATCCTTGGTTACAGATGAAGCTTAGTTTTCCTCCATCTGTCTTTTTTTCCAGATGAAGGAACAATAGATAAAGAGAGAAAGCTATTTTTATAGTGGTCTCCATTCATGATCCACACCCTTTATTTATTTATTTATCTGTCTATCCATCCATCCATCCATCCATCCATCCATTCATACCCTTAGCACACAATATAGTTCTTGAAAACTATGGGTTACATTACCATCAAATCAAGGATATACCATATCTTTTCATTCAGAGAACTTGACATTCTTTTTTAAAAAAAGTTATATTGACTCTCTGTACATCTTTACAACACAATATGGTTTTTCCCAGCATTACAGTGCATATTAGTCAAGTCAGAAACATTACTGTATATATTGTCATCCACAGATATTTTTTTCATTTTGTATCTATTAAACACTTTGCTTGTTTTATCCCTGCTCCCCTCCTTTACTGTCTCTAGTATCTACAGTTGGTCTCCCTGCTATTCTACCTTCCAATCTTTCAGTTTCTGCTATAGAGGGCAGACGTTCAGTATATATATTAAACGGGGATATAAAATGGCTGTTTTTCATAGTCTGGCTTGCTTCGCTTGGCATTAAATCTTCTATATTCATCCACTTTGTATCAAATGTCAGAGTCTCATTGTTTTTATGGCTGAGTAGGATTCCATAGTGTGCATACCACATTTTTTCAATCCATTGATCTGTTCTTGGTCATTTGGGTTGATTCCATATACGGTCCTTGCCATTTTAAACTTTGTACTTCATCTTTTCATATTTCATGGCCAAAAGAAAGTTGTACACCTAAGACAACATCAATTAGGCAAAAACATACATTCCTTCCATGGTAGAGAGAGGAGGTTAGGAATTAATGTGCTCTGAAAGTAACCTGATCTTTACTATGGGTCCTCTCTTTGCAATACTTCTGTTCTTCATAAAAAAAATTACCTCCTGTTTAAGGAAAATATTGAAGATAGCTCACTTAAAAAATGCTTTTGGGCAGTGAAAGTACTTAATGACAATAAGACAGTGGGTAATGAGGTGGGTGAAGAGAAGAGGATAGAGAAAGATAGCAAGAGAACAATAGAGAGGCAGGACGTCAGTGGGAAACAGATATGGCTTATTACCTGCTGATGATGACATGTATAGTATTCTCATCTGGATTGGTCTGAGAAGTATTTCATGATAGGTAAAGTCTTTTTACAAGCAAAATGAGAAATAGTGATTGACCATTTAAAAAATAATAATTAGAACAATAATAATAATGATTGGGAAAAACATTGAAAAGATATTGAATGATGAAGTGGGGAGATTAATGTCTCTGTATTGACTGACATGCATGGCGTTCCCTTTTGAAAAAGCAATGTAATACACTGTAAAATTATATGTAATCCAAAGTAATATAAAGAAGATTACGATGATAATTAAAAAAAAAGACACTTTTGGGGAGGTAGATGGTGGCACAGTGGAAAAATAATGTTTAGTGAGGTAATTCCATGTGAAGGTTCACAGTTAATGTTCAGAGATCTCCCTGAGAACTCCAAGTGCATGTGTGCTCATGATCTGGGGTTGACTGAAAGCTGAAGGTAGACGCAGCATGGGGACCCTGTTGTGGATGCTATCTGCCCCTCTCTCTCTCTCTCTCTCTGTGTGTGTGTGTGTGTGTGTCTTGCTCATGCAAAGAATAAGTAAAACTTTTTAAAAGTCTTATTTACTCATGGTATCAAGTTTAAAGTCTAGGATCTTGTCATTTACATTGGGCCTCTATGTTGCTCTTTTTGAATTGGAAACCATTATCTTTTTGAAGCAGTGATTTGTTCTCCTTATACCCAGCATAAAATGTTGGTACAGGATCAGAATAACTACACTAGTAAGCCCATACAAAATGGTAAGCAAATAGTATTCACTAATGCATAAAAATTTTAAAATTCGGGACCAGCAGTTGATGTAAAGGCTTTGTTGCTGGACTCCCATGCAGTTGACTGTGGTATGAGTCCTGGACCAGGTGGCTTAAACTCATGCTGGGTGTGTGTGCATGCATGCCCAAGATCCCAAGAGGAGAATGGAGGAGAAGGGATTGTGGCATGGCCATCTCCCCTGGGAGATGATTTCTTGCTTTCTGTCTCTCTATGTCTTTCTGGCAAGTGCACACACCCTATAGCAAAAACGTCTCCAAAAAATATTTTTTTAATTCTACTGAATAAATGTTACCAGGCCCTCCTCCTTCAGTAGAACCCTTGATCAGACCCTAGTTCCCTTCATCAGAGTAGCTTTCTAGTGTATACTTCTTTGTAATTCTTGGATTCATTTCCTGGAGAGAGCTTCATTTTCAACATTCTCCATGGTTATATATATATTTTTTTTTTGAGAGGTTTTTTCACTATAGGGCATGTGCGTTCGCCAGACAGACAGAAAGAGACATAGAGATAGAAAGTGAGAAATTATCCCCCTGGGGGGATGGTCACTCCGCAATCCCTTCTCCTCCATTCTCCTCTCGGGATCTTGGGCATGCATGCACATGCGCCCGGCGTGAGTTTTAAGCCACTGGGTCTGGGATGCGAACTGCAGTCGACTATGTGGGAGTCCAGCGACACAGCCATTATGCTAACTGCTGGTTCCCTCCATGGTCATTTTTAAAGAAAGCATTGGAAAATATTTTATTCACTGATAATTAACAGTTTTTCAGCCTCTTTCTGCTTCTAGACATTTTGAGGCCACTTACTCCTCATGTCATCTCAGTTTATCTAAGTCTGAGCTGCCTGTACTTGTGCCAGTATTGTTCTCCATGCCATATTGTATTCTATGCATTTATTTCCAGCTAATTTTATTTGTCCAAAGCTATGCCCACAATTATTTCTCAGACTTGTCTTTCTCACTAGACTTACTATTATGGTATGGATAATGGTTTGAGCCTCCTGGGATTCATGTTTTAGAGTTGGGTATTGGCAGGCTGTGATTAGATTTCTCCTAAGAGTTCATAAAGGAATGAAGTGGAAGCTTCATTCCTTTATGGCATCACAGGGTGAAGTATTTGGATATGATAATGTAATTAGGGCAGGATCCCCATGATTGGGTTCTAGCTGGTATATAATCAGAGGGAATGAGAACAGAAAGAGACCCAGAGTGGAGCCAGCAGGTGGTGTGATGGTTAAGGGTGCTGGACCATCCATGGCCAACCATGGTTCAAGTCCCAGACCTGATACCTTGCTTTCTCTCTCTCTTTCTCTTTCTCACTCTGTCCCTATTTGGTCAAATTAAATAAATAAATAAATAAATAAAGTCAAATAAAATAATTCTTAAAAAACAAAAGAAAGAGACAGAGCAACACATGAATGGAGACCACACTGCTCTGTCAGTATTCTGCCTTCTGCTATTTTGTGATGCTTTTGGACCTTTCAGTCACCATAGTTGTGAATTGATAAACTTTTGTTTCTTTATAAATCACCCCGTCTCCTGTATTTCTATTATGGACCACTGGAAAAGCCATGACATAATTGCATAGGAAAATATAGAAAAATACATCATGGTTTTTCTGATGACCCAATAGAAACTCTGTAACAGGCTAAAATATTTATTTACCAGAAACTTTGGTGCATTTGATTTTTCTGAACCTTGCTTTTTCTAAGATCTCCTTAGTTCAGCTGAAGGAATGTACTAGAATCACCTGGATTCTTTTAGCTATCTAAAAGGATCATTATAGACACAAATTTTATTTCATCCTTGATTTAGGAATAGGTTCATTTTTTAGTTCTCTAAATTCTAAACTGTCACTAGGACCTCTAAACTCTGCTTGCCAACAAGTTAGGCCCTGTCTGAGTTTCTCCTATCTTGAAGTAGTGTCTTATCAAATGTACTTAGTAGTAACTAGTTCACACTTACAAAGTACTACTTCAAAACTTCCTTGCTCAGCACTGCCAGTTCAAAAGATGTATTTTTTCTTTTCTACATTATTGCTAGAGTCAATTTACCAAGTGTTTTGTTGCTAAATTGCATAGATCATTGTTTTCAACTTCATTTGACAATTAACTTACTATGCTGACAGTTTCCCAAATCACTGTCACAAATTTTAGGATTTTAATTATGGCAACACCAGGCTTCTAGTACCAATTCTGTGTTAATCGATTTTTGTGACATAACAAGCAACCACAAAATCTCTGTGCCCGGCGTGAGTTTTAAGCCACTGGGTCTGGGATGCGAACTGCAGTCGACTATGTGGGAGTCCAGCGACACAGCCATTATGCTAACTGCTGGTTCCCTCCATGGTCATTTTTAAAGAAAGCATTGGAAAATATTTTATTCACTGATAATTAACAGTTTTTCAGCCTCTTTCTGCTTCTAGACATTTTGAGGCCACTTACTCCTCATGTCATCTCAGTTTATCTAAGTCTGAGCTGCCTGTACTTGTGCCAGTATTGTTCTCCATGCCATATTGTATTCTATGCATTTATTTCCAGCTAATTTTATTTGTCCAAAGCTATGCCCACAATTATTTCTCAGACTTGTCTTTCTCACTAGACTTACTATTATGGTATGGATAATGGTTTGAGCCTCCTGGGATTCATGTTTTAGAGTTGGGTATTGGCAGGCTGTGATTAGATTTCTCCTAAGAGTTCATAAAGGAATGAAGTGGAAGCTTCATTCCTTTATGGCATCACAGGGTGAAGTATTTGGATATGATAATGTAATTAGGGCAGGATCCCCATGATTGGGTTCTAGCTGGTATATAATCAGAGGGAATGAGAACAGAAAGAGACCCAGAGTGGAGCCAGCAGGTGGTGTGATGGTTAAGGGTGCTGGACCATCCATGGCCAACCATGGTTCAAGTCCCAGACCTGATACCTTGCTTTCTCTCTCTCTTTCTCTTTCTCACTCTGTCCCTATTTGGTCAAATAAAATAAATAAATAAATAAATAAAGTCAAATAAAATAATTCTTAAAAAACAAAAGAAAGAGACAGAGCAACACATGAATGGAGACCACACTCTGCTCTGTCAGTATTCTGCCTTCTGCTATTTTGTGATGCTTTTGGACCTTTCAGTCACCATAGTTGTGAATCGATAAACTTTTGTTTCTTTATAAATCACCCCGTCTCCTGTATTTCTATTATGGACCACTGGAAAAGCCATGACATAATTGCATAGGAAAATATAGAAAAATACATCATGGTTTTTCTGATGACCCAATAGAAACTCTGTAACAGGCTAAAATATTTATTTACCAGAAAATTTGGTGCATTTGATTTTTCTGAACCTTGCTTTTTCTAAGATCTCCTTAGTTCAGCTGAAGGAATGTACTAGAATCACCTGGATTCTTTTAGCTATCTAAAAGGATCATTATAGACACAAATTTTATTTCATCCTTGATTTAGGAATAGGTTCATTTTTTAGTTCTCTAAATTCTAAACTGTCACTAGGACCTCTAAACTCTGCTTGCCAACAAGTTAGGCCCTGTCTGAGTTTCTCCTATCTTGAAGTAGTGTCTTATCAAATGTACTTAGTAGTAACTAGTTCACACTTACAAAGTACTACTTCAAAACTTCCTTGCTCAGCACTGCCAGTTCAAAAGATGTATTTTTTCTTTTCTACATTATTGCTAGAGTCAATTTACCAAGTGTTTTGTTGCTAAATTGCATAGATCATTGTTTTCAACTTCATTTGACAATTAACTTACTATGCTGACAGTTTCCCAAATCACTGTCACAAATTTTAGGATTTTAATTATGGCAACACCAGGCTTCTAGTACCAATTCTGTGTTAATCGATTTTTGTGACATAACAAGCAACCACAAAATCTCTGTGACACACAAAAATAAGCACTTACTTCTTACCCATGCATCCGTGATTCAGCTGGGGTGTCTCTGTTTCACATCCTGGAGATGGCTGTCTTGGCTTCAGAGTCTATATTTGAGCCTATGTCTGCTGAAGTGCATTCATTCCAGAGCTAGGATTAAAGAAGCAAAGGCACTCTGGGGAAAGCTCTTCAGAAGCAGACCATCTGAGTCCAAAAGCATATACATATTTTAAGCCTTGTCATGTCCACTAACATCCCTTTGACTAAAAAGTCGAAAGGTAACCTGAACATCAATAGGGTAGGAGGGGGAACCAGCAGTTAGTGTAATAGCTATGTCGCTGGACTCCCACGTAGTGGACTGCGGTTCGCGTCCCGGACCCGGTGGCTTAAAACTCACGCCGGGCGCGTGTGCGTACATGCCCAAGATCCCGAGAGGAGAATGGAGAAGAAGGGATTGTGGCATGACCATCCCCCCCTGGGGGATGATTTCTCGCTTTCTGTCTCTGTGTCTCTCTCTGTCTGTCTGGCGAGCGCACGCGCCCTTATAGTGAAAATCTCTCCCCCCCCCAAAAAAAAGAGAAGAAGAATAGGGCAGGAGGTGGACTTCCCCAAAGGGCTGGAAGGTTGGAGGGAGAGAGTGAATATTTTCTAAATAATAATCTAATCTACTATACAAGGGAAAGCAAAAGAACCTTATGGTGATTGCTGGTCCTGCCTTGCATGTGAATAAGCATAAACTTTGGGCTCTCTTAGTGTAGCCTTCTCTTGAGACCCCATGGAAGTCTATGCAAGTTCTATAGATTTAACCTAGAAATAGTCTGCAAGACCATTTTAGAAAAACAGAAGGTGGGTTAGATTCTGGTGTTTAAATGGGAGGATAGGAAGGGATAACTGGCAGCTCAGAGTAAAAGGGAACTTAATATGAGGAAAGGAAACCAAGCAAGGGAGAAATTTTTTTTTTCGAGAGGTTTTTGCTATAGCATGCATGCACTTACCAGAAAGACAGAGAGACATAGAGAGACAGAAAGCGAGAAATCATCCCCCAGGGGGGGATGGTCATGCCACAATCCCTTCTCCTCCATTCTCCTCTTGGGATCTTGGGCATGCACGCACACGTGCCTGTTGTGAGTTTAAGCCACCAGGTCCAGGACTTGAACCACGGCCGGCTACCTGGGAGTCCAGTGACATAGCCATTATGCTAACTGCTGGTCCCGAGGATAATATTTTTAAAGTCATTTTTTTCCCTACTTGCCATTTTATAAAAAGAAAACAGTATTAATCATAGCAGTTGTCCAGTGGGCTAATAAGAAAATGGATAAGGATGAAATTTACTATATTCTTTAGCATGGGCAGCCACTAATAATACTATGCAATGGATGAAACAGTGAAAGGTGGTATGTGTGTGTGTGTGTGTGTATGTGTGTCAAAGATACATTATAAACAAATGTAGAATTATATCCCTATAACATTATAGGACATGGTAAAGATTGAAACTAGAGATTAGATAGAAAAGGGAATAAGAAAAACAAGGTCCTAACACAAACACGAATTGATGTTAACAGAAGCATGTGTAGTTTGGTCCTCTGTTCACAAGGTCTCCTGACCTTTGAAAATATGAAGGTCAGAAACAAGAAATACACAGAGTCATGAGACTACACACTTAACAGAGGTTGATAAATTAAAGAAGGATCACATTCATAGAATGGCAGAGATGAGCGCAGGCAGCATGTCAAATCCAGTGGGAGACAGAGGGGGAAGCCATCAACCATGTGGACCTCATAATGCTGCTGTGCTGTCTTCCATTCATAAACACTTCCTCTACCTAAGGTTCTTTATGTGTTTCTTCTTTGTTAGAAGTGGTCTGCCATTAGGTGTAGCTAAAAAGTCCTGAGCCCTTTGAAAGGAGGAGAGAATTTAGAAACAATATTAAACAGTTTTAACTATTAGAAAGCATTTTTAGGATAGTTATAAAGGGAACAAAACAGTGTTAATATGGCATATTTACTGGCATATGAAAACAGTTTTAGAGGCCAGATGGTGGTGCAGTGGTAACCCACCAGACCCCCATGGGAAGGTTCTGAGTTCACGTGCCAGGATCATCTTGTACATGCTGAATGCATGCACACGTCTGAGATCCAGGTTGGTTGAGGCTGGGGTTGGCTTGCTGTGTAAAGACCCTGTTGGGGGTGTTTGTCTCTTTCTCTATTTCCTTCTGTTTCTTGTGGAAAAAAAAAAATGAATAAGCTTTCATAGAGTCTTTATTATTCACTTTTAAAAAAAGCAATTGTTGAAATGGGATTTTATCTGTGTTTTTACTTGGTGAGAGTATTTACTATGTTCTATGTGGTTCTAGACACCCTTTGGGGGAATATTTTGGCACCTACATTATTGTCTTTACAGGAGTGCTTCCTCGAATAAAAGATAGAATAGAGTAAGAGAGTAAGGGTAGGGAAATCAATGTTCCTATGAAATGCATAGCTGATTCTGGCAAGATTTCCAGGAGAAATACGACTGTGGCTAAAATGCAATCATATCAGAATTGATTTGCCGTGCCTGACCTCATTGTATAACAATCTACCATAAACTGAATGGGAATTACTTTAAAGAGGAGGTGGGTCCGCTATAAAGCAAACTGTCAATCCTGACAAATACACCATTTTCCCCCTAAGGCCTCCTCTACTTCCTCTTGTCCTTAAGCCAGCAACATTGCATGCTTGTTTGATGGTGACCCTGACACATTCTTCTCTACAAATGACCTCATGGCTGCCCCCATTGGTAATAAAGTGGCTTTGTTTTTAAAGTAGATCTCAATTTTCTTACAGTCTTATGCAGTTTGCTTCTTAACCCAGAAGGTAATTGGAATTGGTATCAAAACAATTGTTAAATAATAAGAGGGTAGAAATAAAAGCCTTTCTTCTATCCTTTAGTAGATAAAGGACAAGGGATCAGAAAGAAGAAAGACTTCATTTTGTTGGGGGTCTTATTTTTACACTAAATATCTTATCAAAATTAATTTCTTGGCCCCACACAATTTTATATTTAAAAATCCAGTGCAAGTGGTAGTGGAGGAGTTATTCATAATACTAAGCAATAATTTTTTTTATTTACTATGAAAATAATGTATAAATGAATTTAACTAATGTACAAATATTACTGCTTCTTTCTCTCTTTAACTGTTGAAATTCTTGACCACAAAATTAAATGAAAATATTTCTTACAAAGCAAAATCTTGTGCATTAATAAAGCAAACAGCTGACAGTAGAGAGACAATTGGTGCAAAGCAAATTGTCCTTAGCAGTATGGCATGGCAAGCTTTCGGAAGCCCTACCTATGTCTGTCACATGGAACCTCTTCATGTGTGCAGTAATTTGCAGGCAGGGCCTTGTGGATCTCTTTCTCTTTACCTACCCTCCCTTGTCTACTTATTCCAATTCTGAGTTAACCTGAAAATTTAAACTGGTGTAATGAATTCAGCCAAGACTTATAATATCATGAGTTGAGCTGGAAGAGCCCAAAATAAGTGCCTTTCTGAATTATGATTTTTCTCTCTTGCAATTTCTCTCTTGCACCTGTACCGATTGGCTAACATCCTTAAACAAAAAATGGCTGGTCACCCCTTATGTTTAATTCATGCAATCAAAACTTTGCAACTGTGCGCAATTTTAAGTCCTATGTCCTATGTGCCCAAATGAGCTCTTTCTAAGCTGTCAAGACTTTCTGCAAAACGGCTTGCTCTGCGATCATAAACTGAAGCACTAATAAAGTTGTCCGAATGGTTCTAGAGAGAGCAGTTTAATCAGGCACTGCTTCTAATTGGGATTGGCTAACAGGTGGCCCTAAACATTGAGAGCCCGAGCAACAATATTAACAACAACAGAAAATAAGCCTGAAAATGAAACAGCTCTCCTTGCATCAAACCAAATCCTCATCTGGCTTACTGGGAAATGTGCATGAAGAGATTTTAATCAGTGACTTTCATTCCTGAGGAACAAAAGTAGTGTTTTAGAAAAATGTAGGTATTGTTACTTAACAGTACTTCTAAGCCCAGCATTAAATTTAATAATTACGTAATTAGATATGTATTACCAAGATGAATGCTTCTGGAGCAGCGGGACTTGCAGAATATGTTATCTCAAATACACACATGCCTCTGAGTAGTTTAATGAAATTAGCCAATGGTAATGGGAAAATTTCTCATTGTCCTTTTTTCGATGGACGATTTCATGATTTGATGTTGTATCTACAACCACAGGCTGGTCATAGAAGATAAATAATGGACATATTTTAATACATTACATTTTTTTCCATGTGCCAAATACGATTTAGTTTCAAAATTGATATTTTTTCACCAGGGGAATTCCTATGCATACTCAAGCAGCTCTCCTTTTCTGCTGAAATCTTATACCTTTATTTCTTCTAGGTTGTTTTTCATAATTAAAAGATTCTTCATAGGCTTATTTTGTCTTCAGTATTGAAATTGCATGCTTTATCTAGAGCTTTCAAAGTACAGTTAAAATCAAAGGTATCATCTATTACGCTATTTTGTATTAAAATGCCTAACTCTTTAAATTAGGAGGAAGTCAGGAAAGCTCATGTGTCATTAGAAGATACACTCAGATGCAGATTAGATTCTGTCTTTTGTTTGTTAATCAGTAAGCATGTAGTGAAAATTTACTGTGCCAGGGACATTAGATGGCATAGCAGTTACATCACTGGATTCCCACATGGCCGACCAAGGTTCGAGTTCTGGACCTGATGGCTTGAAACCCACACCAGGTGCATGTACGTGTGTGCCTAAGATCCTGGGAAGAGACTGGAGGAGAAGTCAGATTGCAGCATGGTCATCCCCCCAGGGAGTGATTTCTTACTTTCTCTCTCACTGTCTCTGACTGTCTCCTTCTCTCTGGTGAGTGCATGTGCTCTAAGACAAAAACCTTAAAATAAAACACCCACTATGCTTAAGACATCAAATATCTTACAATCTAATAAAAACGCAAAGCTATAGTACAAATGAAGGTATTAGAAGGCACTATTAAATACAAAAATTTGCCAAAATGTTTAAAGACAAGAACAATTTTATCACTTTTGGCATAAAGATCTTGTATCATTTCTTTATTTTTACTTTCTTTGAGAGTCTGGCTCTTTTCCCAGTTTTGGGAGGATTACAGTACTTCTATGTTTAACAACAACAGAAAAAAAACAAAAACCACATCAATACTAGAAGGTAAAAGGATTTCTTGTAATGAGTGAATAAAATGTTTATTTGAGTCTATACATTTATTTATCTTTTGCCAGAATTGGGACATATTCACATTGCTTCCACATGAAGCAGAGTAGAATTAACACATGGTGTAGATTAACCAAGACCTACTTCCAAATTTGGGAGTGGATCACCTTTTCAAAGTGGGCAACAAGCATGAACTATCACTGTAGAATAAGCAGAGTAAAAGAGAAAGGCCAAGGCTTATAAAATTTTGTAATTAATTTTGATATTGGCGTTGTAGGATTGAACAGGTCAGAAGTTGGAGCTTGTTAAAGGGTCGTGTCATATACAGAGTAACTCTTTCCAAACATCTGGTAGGGAAAAATAGGACAATTGGAATATGCCCAGTCAGAAAGTTACTAGGATATGGAGAATGCTTTTACTAAGTAAAAGAAACATGTATAGTTTATTGAGACTACTATCAAAGATAAGACCAGAGACTCTGAAGAGGGACATAGTTGTTTGAAAGAAAGTATGGAATAGCAATTTCAATATTTAATGTTCATATATATCACAGAGCAGTCAAAAGAGTTATGGTGAAATCTTATCAGCAATGCATGCTATAATATAAAGAGTATGGTGGTCTCTGTTGAGACTAGACTTATTTGAATAGAATAAGGGAAAAGACTATGCAAAATTGGGTGCCTGTTAAGGAAAGCAGTGAGGAAAAATACTTGGAAAAACAGAAGTCCTTGAGAACTCACTTCAATTGTTCACAATGACCACAAAGAATGTGTCCTAGCAAAGGTGAGAAAATTTTGGGTGATTTGAAAAATACTTGGATTTACTCTTACTATATTTCATGTAAGATACTTGCTTAAAAATAATCAACACTCAATTTCGGATTTCACCAGAAGAAAGATAA
This sequence comes from Tupaia belangeri chinensis, assembly GCF_000334495.1. Lineage (NCBI taxonomy): Eukaryota > Metazoa > Chordata > Mammalia > Scandentia > Tupaiidae > Tupaia > Tupaia belangeri. Next base: position 10,950,472 of record NW_006160040.1, on the reverse strand, counting down.
AGGGGAGAAAAATGAGAGAGAGAAATAAATGATTTAATTTATCACTTGTACTCTGAGAGTCTGCAAAATTGACATATTATAAGTCCTGGGTTACAGTCAACATTAGCTATTTTAATTGATTATATATTAGGAAATCAAACTACTAAGCATACAAACATAAAAATTATGAAGTCTTTATTTCAAGTATTTTATAGTGGAAAAATCCAATATACATGATCTTAGATAAGCAATAGATATTTTCTCCCGTTTTGGACAACTCTGATTATTTTTTTTTTTTAAAAGAAATCTTTCTATAGGGAATGTGTGCTATTTTGAGAGACAGAGAGACAGAAAGCGAGAAATCACCTCAATGCCACACTGCAATCCATTCTCCTCTTGGGATTTTGGGCATGCACACATATGTGCCTGGCATAAGTTTTAAGCTGCCGGGTTCAGTACTTGAACTATTGTCAACTAGGTGGGAGTCTGGCAATGTAACCATTATGCCATCTGCAAGTTCCTGCTTTTGAAACCTCTTTATTTTATCAAGAGAAAGAGAATGAGAGAGAAATATTTACCTTCAAAAGGATCTGATCGCACTATCATCTTCTCCCTATCACCACCACCTTCCAGCTTTCTAGCCAGACAACATCACTGGTGTGTGTGGGCATGCATTCAGCATATTTCAGGTCAACCCTGGAACAGAATTGTGATCTTCTGTTGGCTTTAAAGTTGCAGACTAGTGTGCATTCAGAGTTGCAGATGGATGCCACGGTGACTGGTCCACTGTTTTTCATTATTTGTTCTAAAAATTAGTTTTCAACAGGTTCACATTTTATCCAAGTCACAGATAAATTGTGTGAGAATTTCTCTGTGTGTGTACAAAATATATGAAAGTGACCCGAGTTGATTAAATGTTTAGAAACTCTTATTTAAAAACGTGGTTTTAAAAAGTGAACAAGAAAAGAAAGGCTCTGAGAACTTTTTATTTATTTTTCTTAAAGTTCATTTCTTTTTTTCCATGAATGAGAGAGACAGAGAAAAAGAGAGAGAGACAGAGAGAAAGATAGGCATCCTCAACAGTGTTTACTGCCATGATCTACCTCCAGCATCGGCTAGCCTCAGATCATGAGCACATGAGTAGGGGCACGTTCAGGGAGGTCTCTGTACTGAACCAGAACCATTCCCAAAGGGTCAGCCTTACAAGGCATTGTGTTACTGTCGTGGCATTGCCTCACCACCTCCTCCCACCTTTTTCAAGATAGGAAGTTTGCTGTAGAAATAAAAGAGGACTCAGAGTTTCCCAGAAAAGAATAGAGATCAGCATAGGATTTAAAAGAACATGAACTATAGCTTAATAAAGGGAAAAGCATTTTAACAATTTTAAATACTCAACAATTATTTATCTTGATTTTGGTAGAAGCAAAGCTTGATTCTTTGAAGTGTTTAATAAAAACAAAACAAAACTGATTAGCCACTTACTCAGATTGTTACAGGGGAGATACATTTATTTAAGTCAGTGAAATGCATTCTAACATTGCATTTAAATGAATAATACATAGTTGTATGTACAGACTTGGTCTTCAAATTCTTCCTCTTCATATGATTTTTTAACAATCTTTATCAAATATAAACACATTAAATTCAACAAATAGAAAGCATAAATCTGATTACATTAGTGGAGATAACAGTAGATTTTGAGAATGTCATTAAAATGTCCTTATGCCAGTTACTGTTCAGAAATTTACTTTTCAGGACTGAATCTGGATACGGGAGATTTCATTCAAGTTATCAAAACAAGCCGGTTATATGAAGGCTCTTATTCCTATTTTCCTGCTTGCTTCTCTCTCCACTGATTGATTGGAAAATTCTGTCTTCTTCAAATGAGTTATTGAGTGTATTTTTATCCTATTTTCTTTAACTGGTCCAGATTAAATAAAATAACCCCGATATTAATAAGTATCTGTGAGACAAAGCTGATGCCATGGGAGAATGAATGTTAACTATCAAAGTTGATAAGTATATTTTATATCCTAAATAGCTCTGCATTTTTCATCCCAAATAGCTCTGCATTTTTCCTGTTAGTTTATGCATTTCTACAGAGTCATAATCGATTTACTTTTTTTCTTTTTCAAGTATTTTATTTAAGGTGATAGTTTCTGATCTTTTGACTAAGGTAAATATGAGAGCTAAATCTTCATATCACACATTCATAATGGCGAACACACACCATGATCACACATTCTACAATAGTGCAGGGAGAGGTGTCGGAGAGCATTTATTTCTCATGAAAGAGGGTTCTATTACCTTATTTAGTTTTAAGATCCAAATAAAGGCAAAACTATGTTAGGCATCATACATTTTATTTTTGATTAAAATGTCATGATCATCTTCTACCATAAGATTAATTCCATGCAGTATAAATTTTATTTAAAGAACAATTTTGGCATACTTATGCTGGAAACTAGAAGCATCTTCCTGCTCTGTAGTAGTTCAGGGTCTTGTGGGGTGAATATCACAAGAATAGATTTTGTAGTCAAAATCTATAAACGGAAATGAGGGAGGGGATCCAAGGCTTATGAGGAACGTCTTAAGAACTATTTATTTTTTAGTTTACTTATTTCTTCCATGAATGAGAGACAGAGGAATAGAAAGAGAAAGAGGGAGACAGACAATCACCCTCAAGAGGGTCTTCACGGTGTGATCTATTCCCAGCTTCAGCCATCCCAGAAGTACCCAACATGTCTGGGGAGGTCTCTGGACTTGAAGCCAGAACCTCTACCATGTGGGTCAACTTCACAGAGCATTTCATTATTGTTGTGCATTGCCTGACTACCCCCCATCTGGAATAGATTGTGGCATAGCTGAGCTTTTTAGAGCATATAAAGAGCCTGATTATAATTTAAATACTATTAGTTCTAATTCTATCATGGTGTTGGTATTCATGGAAATTTTTTTGTCTCATAAACTACTTTAGATATGAAATATATAAGATAGCACATTATGAGGAAGAAGTTTCAAGCTTCCTTGATAAAGACATCTATATAGCAAACTGACAAATAGCAAATGGAGTACAAAATCCTTTGAATTGAAAACAGGAGGGAACCAGCAGTTAGCATAATGGCTATGTTGCTGGACTCCCGCGTAGTCGACTGCGATTCATGTCCTGGACCCGGTGGCTTAAAACTCATGCTGGGCACGTGTGCGTGTGTGCCCAAGATACCAAGAGGAAAATGGAGGAGAAGGGATTGCTGCGTGACTACCCCCCTGGGGGTGATTTCTCGCTTTCTGTCTCTGTCTGTCTGTCTGGCGAGTGCACGCGCCCTACAGTGAAAACTTCTCAAAAAAACCAAAACAAAACAGGAAATATAACTTTATTGAATAAATTTGTTTATTCTATAGCCTTTTACCTTCCCTAATTATAATATAATGATTTAATATAATTTCTATATGTTGAATAAGCTTGAAAAGAATACAAAATACATAACAAGTTGAAGCACTCCACACAATTTGATATTTCACATAGAATTTTGGAAGATTTTTTTAAACTCTATTCTGTGAATGCGAGAGACAGACTGTGAAAGAGACAGAGATACAACACCAGCAATAGTCATGAGGCCATGATCTGTTCCCATCTTTAGCCAACCTGGATGATCTCATGCATTCTCTGTGAACACAGAGAATACTGACACAAACGGGCAAACTTTACATGTAGGTTGTGTCGCTTGTAGAGTTCCACACTCTTATTGCTGCACTGCCAGCTGGCTAAATTTACCTTTCAGTTTTGCACTTAACAGTTTTCTGTTTTAAAGATGGATCATCATCACAAACATTTAACAGGTATTTACTCATTTAATTCTGACAACCACCTTATCAGTATTAAGCAATAATATTCCCATTTTAATGAAGAGGAAACTGAACCATTGCATACTAAGGTTCTTGTCCAATGTAGTTTCACAGACGAAGATCAAGAATATCTTGCATCATTCCTTTTTAGCACTAAAACTAACAAGAAGGAGACTCAAATATCAGAAATTGTAGAGAACCTCTGATAGACATAGTCAAGACCCGATTGAGGACTAACAGCATACTGAGGCAGTCAAGGTTGCTTAGAAAGAGAATTACTTTTAATTAATTTTTCATATAAGCAGCACCAAGGTAGTTTAATATAATAGAATCAGTTAGTAAGAATGCAGTTGACAGAGGCAATTAAGGAAATCAACTAGGCAGATCAACTTTTTAGAATTCACCCCAATTTTTTTACTTATTTATTTTTTGCATAGGATCTATGAAAGAATTGTTTTGATTCAATTAGTGACTGTTTTGAAATCAAGAGGCAGGAGAGTATTTGAGATGATGTGACCTGCGGTGAGTGGCAGGGAGAGCAGGTACTATAAAAGAGGTCTTTAAAAATTTCATGAAAAAAAAGTATTAGGAAAAACCTTTGTATGGATTTCAAATTTTTTGTATCAATATGAACTCATACTGTAATTCCATTTTCCACAAACTTTTCAGAGTCCCCTCATATGAACTTAGAAGATGAGCTACCAATTTACTAGATAGGTACTAGTCTCCATACAGGTAAGTCAAACATCAGTAGCTGATTTCACCCCTATCAGAAGCAGGGGTGGAATGTGCCAGCAAATGGAGCTGCTAGCATAATAGGTAATATGTTGCACAAATGAGAGAAAAAGTGTTGAAATTGCCAGACACTTGTATAATGCCAGCATTATAAAAGAGAAATAGGCTAAAGAACTTACACCTGAGGAAATAGACATTTATAAGAACCAGACACAAGTTTTAGTGAGTAAAATTATATATCCTCAAAGAAATAAATTAGATCATTTTGTTGTTGAAGAAACAACTTATAAAACTTTTGGAAATATAATTTTAATTATTTAACATTGTGAATAGGCAAATAAGCAGAAGAATAATCTTGATGACTGAAGAATCACTCATGCAAGAAGAAAGGGATAAAGAGTTCAAATGCATAAACAAAATGAAAATTATGAAAAGAATGATCAAGAGCAACATAAATGTGTTTATCAAGACTCTGGAAGACAGAATAGTCTTAAAACAGTATTTTTAGCATTATTTACAATTGCTAGGAAATGGAATCAATTCAAATGTCCAAAAATAGATGATTAGATTGAAAAAGTATGGCACATGTACTCTATGGCATACTACTCAGTATAAAATAGGGACCCTGACATTTGATACAAAGTGGACAAATTTGAAAGACTTAATGCTAAGTGAAGCAAGTCAAAATATGAGAGACAGACTTTGTATATCCCCACTCAATATATACAGATTATGTGTACTGTATTGCAGAAACTGAAAATTTGGAAGGTATAGTATCAGGGAAGTCAACCATAGATACTAGAGGTAGTAAAATTAAGGGTAATACATGGGTGGGTAATGCAGGGAAGAATGGAGGTGAAAGAAAAAAAAAGGTATGTTTAATTGACAAAAAGTTGAAGTTATTTGCTAATGATAATGTAACATCTTGACTGAAATGTATGGTATTCATGCAGGAAAAAGCAATGATGTACATTATGAAGATATTTGTAATTAAATGTAAATTAAAATAAAAATTTAAAAGTACTTGAAACATAATAGCTGAAAACTGAATTTGTAAAAATGTTTGCAGCATTTGTATGTCAGATAGAGACTACTATCATGTCTAAGCATGAAGTAAAACTATAGGAGACATTGTGGAAATATTGGAAAAGTCAGAAAAATAAATTCCAGGTTAATATTACAGGCCAGTGCCCAAAAAATCACACTGAGAAATTGGGCCAATAATTGTTAATGCTCAGCTATGTTCTGTGATACGATGCCCTTGTCATGATGGGGTGCTACCATCAATACCACTGACTCCAGCCATACACAGACTGCTTTTACCAAAGCCCTCAAGCCTGCAAAGTGCATGCTCTGTGTTTCTCCTGATTTTATTCTTTTAATAACTGTGTTATGCATCCCAAGACTGCTTTTCTGTAGTTTTTAGTTGGTGGATTTCCAAGAGAGAGAGAATTACTGAAAGCCTCCAGAGGCCCAGGTTTAGGACTCACACATCACTGCTGCCATACTGCATGGGTGAAAACAAGACACAAGGCCAGCTCACATTTAAGAGACAGAGAGATAGACTCCACATCCTGAAGAAAGTAACTTAATAGAACTGCAAAGAAATATAGCTGTATCTTTAAGATCTACTACATAATTGTATTTTTCTACAAGCATGTTATTAGAGCCTTCTTGCAAGGAAATATTTTCATAAAATATTCAAGAATTGAGCCAAGGAAATGGACAATTTATATCTCTCATTTATATACAGTCTCTGGATTTTCCCACCAAAAGAATACACAGAATATATTCTTTAAACATTATTAAACTCATTTTTAAAAAAATAAATCAAAGAATGAAATTGGAAACATGTTACATTAAAGTTTAGGCAAAAGCAGTGACTATTAAACTGACTCTAAAAAAATAACTTCAGAATATATTTGCAGCCTTGGTTTTAGAGATATTCATGCTGTGCTAGCTTCCCACTGGAGAAATAACAATTTCAAAGGAATCCTCAAGCATAAGGGTTATAAAATGATAAAATAATGTATCTATTAATAAAATGGGATGTTAGTAAGATTTAAGCATGGATTAATAAACAGAAAATAATTGACTCACCAAGAAAGAAATAATCTGATTAGTTTGGTGAAACAAAATTAAAAATAGATTTCTTTTCACGAATAACGTGAGAAATGGAGGATTTTCCAGCGTGTTTTAAGGTATCTCTTGATATTATGACTTTTAGTTTAATTAACTTAACAAAATAAATAGTTATGCCACTGCTATCAATTATTTAATACCAACCATAAAAGAAATGGTAATTATTAAAGCTTTTTAGGAAATGAAATGTAGAACTCATCTGATTTTTTAAAAATTGAAAAAGTTTATTCATGCTCATAAAAATTAATTTAATTTTTAAAATCTGTTTACAGAGGTAAATTTGTATGTATTATGTATGCATGTGTGTATGTATATACAGACACGCACACACACACACACACACACACACACACACACACACCATTTTATTGCCGGAAGGCATGTGCACTCACCAGAGAGGGACAGATGGAAGGGGAAAGCCCACCCAATGGGGCACAGTCATTTCACGATCTCTCTCCCATTTCTTCATCCTTTTGGGATTCTGGGTATGTATGCACATACACCCAGCATGTTTTAGAAACTACTGGGACCAGGATTTGAAGTGCTGTTGACCATGTGGTCAAGCTGGTTCCCTTAACTACTAGGTAATGCCAAGCACTTTTCCAAATGCTTTCTGTATGGTATCTCTTCAAAATCAGACTTGGAAATGGGTCTTATTAGCCCTATTTTACAGATGAGAATAGCACTAGAAATATTGGAGGTTTTGCTAAAGGTAGCATGGCATGTAATTTGTGCACCCAGAACTTAAATTAATGTCCCTTTCTAGAATTTAGCTTGCGCCAATCCAGAGCCTAAACTATAACCACTATACTTTTCAGACTCTCAAGTGTGAAGGGTATACAATCTATTGATAACATATACACAACTGTTTTTGATATGCCTAAAATACCAGCTTCTTTTTAGTTAGTGTAAGTCAATTATTTATATGTTAACGGCAACATTTCTAAAGACAAATTTTCATGTATACTGTGTTTGATTAGCAAAAAGAATTATTAATGGGCCCGACACTGAGTATTTCTAGATTTTTCTAAGATATTTGCTAAACATTTTTCTGTACTTTTCTTCATACTTTTATTACATTTTATCACTTCCACCTGGACTGACATATCAGACACGAACAATTCATTCCTTTGTCGTTACAGCATTAAGAAGGCATAGGCCCCAAGCCAACAGATGGGAAAAGGAAAATATTCTCCCATGTGTTAAGATTTCAAATCTAGGGACCAGCAGGTGGCATGGTGGTTAAGGTGCTGGACATTCCCACATGGCCAACCATGGTTTGAGTCCCAGACCCAGCGGCTTGCTTTCTCACTTTCCCACTCTCTCTGTGTCTCTCTCTGGTCAAATTAAAATAGATGAATAAATAAATAAAATTAAAATTAAAAAATTTTAAAAAAAAGATTTCAAATCTAGTGTCATTGTTTCCCCTCAAGGCATTCTTAAATTAAATCCAATGAAGAAGATGAATTGCCATGCCTTGTATTGACCTAATCTTTTATATCACTTCTTTTGGTCATTCTTGTTTGAGCTTTATTTCACTGTTAAAGTATAGCTATCCCTATCTCTCAGTCATTCTCTTACATTGTATGATATCATGTTATGTATTATCACATCATATCCTTTCACATCACATCACATTACCACACCGTATCACTTCATATCACTGACTTAAGTTTTTTTGTAAAGATTTTGGCCACAGAGCATATCTACTCACCAGTGAGAAAGTGAGAGGGAAAATGAGAAATCACCACTTCAGGGGGCATGGCAACACCACAATCCCTTCTCCTCCATTCTCCTCCTGGGATTTTGGGCATGTATGCACATGCACTGGCATGATTTTCAAGTTGCTGGGTCCAGGACTTGAACCACAGTTGACTATGTGGAAGTCTAGCACCTTAACCACCATACCATCTGCTGGACTTGACTAATTTTTTTATACCACTTGTTCTGGTTTAAATGTGTCTCCCCAACCCCCACATATGGGGGGATTTGGTTTGGGATTTGGTTTCTATTGTTATGGGATTAAGAGAGTGAAAACTTAATCTGATATTGAAAGGTGAGGCCTTTGGGAGCTGATTTAGATTGAGGCCACTAGGGTGCAGCCTCCAGGGTTGCGTCCTGGTGGGTTGACAGGGAGAAAGAATAAGACAGGCACATGGATACAGACGTATGCTGCGTCCTTGCTCTCTCACCATGGGATGCCCTGTGCTATGTTATACATCTGTAAGACCTTCACTAGGTAAGACTGCCTGAACCTTGGACCTCCAAAATCATGAACAAATATATTCTAATAAATCATCCAGTTTTAAGTATTTTGTTATTAAGAAACATAATTAACATCTATTTAAAATTATATTTTTGTTAATAAGGGATTTCATTTATGGTTTATATTTTTTTGGTCTGTCTCTAACTTTTGTGAGGCTCAGGATGATAGGACAAAAGAAATACCACATATTATATGCCAAATATTCACTGCTAACATTGGAGCTAACATGTTATGTAAAATGTTGCCACTCCCTTCTTCACTAAATAAATCTTCCTAGTGATAACAACAAAATTGAAATTACTGTTTTTATTTTATTTTATTTTATTTTATTTTTTCTTTTGAGATTTTGGCTATTGGGTGCATTTACTTGCCAGAAAGACAGAAAGACAGAAAATGAGAAATCAGCCCCTGGAGGGATGGCCACATAGCAATCCCTATTCCTCCTTTCTCCTCTCGGGATTCTGGGCATGCATGCACATGTGCCCGAGGTGAGTTTAAAGCTTCTGGATCTGGGACTCAAACCACAGTTGGCTATGTGGGAGTCCAGTGATGTAACCACTATGCCATCTGCTGGTCCCAGAAATACAATAATTTTTATATGACTAAATATTGTGAAAATATTTTAAAAATTAATTGAGTTTTTTTATCTCTTAATTTCTTTTGATGAAATAGAAAATTTTGGCTACATAATTAAAAAGTGACACACATAATTCATAAACTTATTTGGTCCACAAATTTGTTTTCTCATCTTCTTTTCAGAAAAATAACTAATTATATTGTTTAAATAAAAAATTTAAGTACTTTTTGCCCTCTTAAAAGCCTAAAGGTTTAAAATATATTTAAGGTTAAAAATCACTGAGTATATTTTTATAAAAATGTAAGATTAATGTAAAACTTGAAAATTTTAAACTTACATATATATATTCCAAGTTTTTGTTTTATAATATTCAGCATTATTTAATAAATACAGAATCCAACAAATAGTAAATAGCAAAAGCCAAAGCTGAAATTTAAATTTAGCTAGAGTTTTAGTTAAAATTTTAAAATATTTGAAATTCTATTGCATATTTTTATAAAAAGAATTATTAGAAATCCTCACATTCAATGTCCAACTATTAGCCAATGGAAAGAATCTATACAACACTCGAATCATGTTACATTTAAGCCTGTATAAACACATATTTAAGAGCAAAAGATTTTTAAAATAATGCTAAATATTCGTCAGCTGCTATGGGAAAGTGTTGTGAATACAGTATTAATTATGAGAACTTTTAGAAACCTGATTTGAAACAGGTCTTCAGCAAGGAAATGAATGCTCAGCACTTCTGAAAATGATTCTGTTTTATGTCAGAGAAAATGTCATCATGCTATCTGAAAGGAAAGATTTTGCAACTTAATTAAATTCTCTTTTCCTTATTAAACTCACTGTTCAAATGTTCTCCACACTCCACAGCAGTGTCTGCCTCCTCCAACATGGTCCACAGCAGAGGGTATAAACCTCCACAGCATTGAAACTTGGTGGACTTTGGTTCTGAAGACAGACCGTAAGATGTGAAGAAGTTTGTTATGGAGCTTACATGATTTTTAAAATTATTGGTTGCTCTGAGTTGATACTGAACACCAGAACCTGAAAGTCGAAGTCCTCCATGTATCCTTTCATACATGAATTGTTGTACTTGTTGTATGTGGTTCCTTCCAAAGCATTGGTCTCAGATCTAAAGGCAGTTCTGATCAACCCACCATTATAATGTAAGCTTCTTAAAAACTGAGACCTTATATTTTTTACATCCACAACTTCTTAGGCAGAGAAGATTCCCAAATACTAACTGATCAAATGAATGAATTAATAAAAGATCTAAAAAGTTCTTAGGGTTAGGGATTTTAATTATTTTCATGAGACATAGCACTCCTAACTAGGCTTACATGCCCAAGTGTTCCACTTAAAAGTCTATGGTGAAGGGATCGGCAAGTGGCATGGTGGCTAAGGTCTTGGATTCCTACATGGCCGACCATGGTTCCAGTCTCAGATCAGGTAGCTTGCTTTCCCACTTTCCCTTTTTCTCTGTCTGTCTGTCCCTGTCTGGTCAAATCTTAAAAATAAATAATAATAGCAAATAAAATTAAATAATTCTAAAAATAAATTGATGTGGCTGTATAACTAGAGGGAAGTTGTCTAGACCTTGGGAAGCCTCCTTTATTTTTCTAGATATCCTCTAGAGGAAGCATTTGAGAAGAAGCACTTGAGGAAATCAAGCACTAACCTGTCATCTACCAAATTACAGGTCATCTGCCAACCTGTAAAATGACTGAATCTTAATTTTTTTGTAGGGTAATGTCAACAAGTTCAAAGCTGTACTCAGTCAAACTCAGCATTTTCAAAATAGGACAAGATATTGATGTAAGCATGCTCTGATTTATTATTTATTTTTAATGAGAGAGAGAGAGAGGGAATAAAGAGAAAAGAGAAAGGAAGAGGAGGAAATTTCTGTTACAGTTGCACCTTATTTTGACCATCCTGCCCCAGCCTCCCAGTTTGGAACCACTAGTGCACCCCACTGTGGTTGGCTGGGACTTGAACTGAACTTCTCATGCAGCCCCAGCCACTGCATAGGCTCTCCTGCTTGTGCCACTGTCATGGGGCCAAAGCATTATCAGATTTGGGGGCTAAGTGGTTAGTTCTCCCTTTTTAAAACCTCAATCATGAAATAAATTTCATTCATCGATATATAGGAAATCCATCAGTTTTAGGGTAGTAACAAACATGAAGAATCAAAGTCCCTGATTAGACTTCTGACCTACCTGATTATAATTGGAAGGTGTTTTTCTATTTAAACTCTCCACTTTATTCCTTTGTAATCCAAATTGAATATAATCTAAATGTCTATAAGTAGTTCCAAAGGCTAGGGTTTAGAAGTACCATGGACAAAATTCCAATGAAGATCCCACAGAAGCTTCACCAAGTTTATCCCTCTTTCCCCATGCAGTAAAGAGATCATTGAACATTTTTAGGAGACAAATATTTTGCAATTTCATTGATTTGCCAAAATGATGGCAGCAG
>NW_006160040.1:10909740-10938415 GCF_000334495.1 Tupaia belangeri chinensis | reverse complement strand
ATTTAAGACCTTTAAATATATGATCTGTGGTGATGGTCCCTGCAGGTACACAGAACACAAAAAGGTAAGAAAGCAAGAATATTTCCTGGTTTTCTGGTTGGGGAATTGTATGAGGTTGAATAGGAGTTCTTTGCTAGACCTAATACCTAGGCTCAAAAGGCAGAATTTTCTTTAAAATGCCTTGTGATTATTCTGGGCATTTCAAGAGACAGAGTTCGTTAAGTTTGGTTTTTGTTTTTACAATCTCTTAAAGCCCAATCTCCTATCCTTCTCTAAGTGACCAGTTCAGAAATTTCTCGATTTTGGCATCATTCAGAAACCATACCACAGCAACAATGCTTCCATATGACCCTTCCAGGTTCCTTATGTTGATAGTTTGCAGCCTTTCTTCAAGAATTTAGCAGAGACCTTCAGTGTGGGTAGTGCAGAACACTGGGACCCTATTGAAGAAATATTAGGCTGGATTGATTTATCACTGGCATAGTTATAGTAGGTGTGGGGAGATGAGAATAGGGGCTAAGCTTGAATCATAAACTTATGTATATAAATTAAGATTTCTTTTCAAATGATGCGCTGTTATCAAGTTTTATAAGTTTTATGTAAAAACATATCAACGCAGCTTTCTCCAAAAAGAATTGGTCATCTTTTTTTGAAACTGGTTTCAGAGCCAGGTTTATCTTAGTATAGGTTCTTCTAATCTCCCTTTTCTCAGGTCTCTTAAACTTTAAATTGTAGATTTTTCCCCCTCCTTTTAGAGATGTAAATCTTTTCCCAAGATCTTGCCAGCTTACAAGCCAAGAATATCTTTCTTAAGAACCTGGAACTAATCTTTCCGAAATATAATCATAGGAGGAGATATTGCCACTATTTTCCACCCTCTATGGGAGGGAAGACCCTCATTTTTGGTTAGTTTATTTCATTCTTCCAAGAGCAAGAGAGAGATAAAGAAATAGGGATAGAGAGCCAGTCCCCCCAGGAGTCCAGACACTGCAATCTAAACCCCAGCCTCAGTCAGCTCTGGATCATGGACTGTGGATATCCAGCATACTCAGGGAAGTCTCCAGAGGAAAATCCAGAACTTTCCCATGACAGTCAGCTTTGCAGTGTAGTATGTTACCACTGCACCACCATCTGCCTTCCAGAACTTAAATTTTTGTACGTCTGTTATCAAACTAAGATAGCCTCGCCACACTGATTAGCGCTATGCAATGTCCTATAAAATAGCCTCGCCATAGTGATTAGTATTATGCAATGTCCCCATACTTAGCTCACCCCAGGGCTAACAATCCTCCCTCCCCCACTCCTATTTCTTTTATAGCAATAATTTGAATACAGTCTTCTTTGCCTGTTTAACTCCAGTGATGAAACTTTTGTTTGATGCTCTCCATTTTGAAAATGAGTAGGAACCCTCCAAAAGAGCTGGGCCTTCAGTTCTGCCTTCATGTCAAGAAAAAAGTGGACATTCTAAACTGTTGTATGGTCTCTGAATGACACCAAAATTTAGAAATTAGTGAACTGGTAACTTATAGAAGGATAGGGGATTGGGCTTTAAGAGACTGTAAGAACAAAAACCCACCTTAACCAAGTCTGTCTCTTGAAATGTCCAGAAGAATCACAGGACATTTTAAAGGAAAGTCTGCTTTTTGAGCCTAGGTATCAGATCTAGCAAAGAACTCCTATTCAACCTCATACAATTCCCCAACCGGGAAACTAGGAATCTACATTTAAACATAGTAGCCCAGAGTAAGGATTGAGACTCCTGACATTGGTTTTGGTAACTAATTAACACTGGCCATGAGTCAGAGTCATGATTCCCAAAACTCCCATTCAAAGAAAAGATTTTAATTTAAATTCTTAAGATGTTTGCCAGAAGAAAATTCTTGACTATGAGAATACAGACCCCAGAGACCAGCAGTTAGCGTAATGACTATGTCGCTGGACTCCCACGTAGCCGACCACAGTTCGAGTCCTGGACCTGGTGGCTTAAACTCACGCTGGGCACATGTGCGTGCATGCCCAAGATCTCGAGAGGAGAATGGAGGAGAAGGGATTGCAGCGTGGCCATTCCCCCTGAGGGGTGATTTCTTGCTTTCTATCTCTCTCTCTCTGTCTGTCTAGTGAGCACACAAGCCCTGTAGCAAAAACCTCTCCAAAAAAAAAGAATACCGACCCCAGACTGAATGACAACAGAAACCCGATAATTTCTCCTTCTCAGAATAGAAATTAATTATCTAAGACCCACCATTCAAGAAGTGCCACAAGATGATGGTGACCTCTTGAAGCAAGCTTTGAGGTGCTCCTATACCTAAAGGCTTTTTTCCTTAAAAATGAGTGCTCAGAACTCCTGTGGGAGACTGAACATTAAACCATTAGCTGCCCATTCTTCTTGTTTTGCACATGGCAATAAAGCTGTATTTTACCACACCCTATCTCTATGATTTAGTTTGGGACACATAGGCAGGGTGGCAGACAAACTTGATTACAGTTTGGTAATAGTTTCGCTGATGCAGAACTGCAGTTTAGAATGATTAGGTAGCTTGTTGAAACTCACATAGCCAGTAACTGAGGGAAAAAAAATTCTAATCCAAGTAATCTGAGTACCAAGCATGAGCACATAAAGTATGGTATAGTTTCATATTTTGAGAGAGGCAAAAGCATGTTTTATTAAGACAATAGAATTTAGTCTTTTGATTGTTCTTAGTTGGTTGGTATCAGATTCACCGTCATGTCCATCAGGGCCTAATATCCTCCTAAAATCAGCTCATGAGTTGCGACAAAACTAACATGCTTCTTGAATTCACAATAATTAGAAGCAAGAACCTTTATTTCTAACACAGGGCTAAACTTCCAGATAATATAAAAACGAAGTTCAGGAAATCTAGATATTGGGCTGAAAACTTTCCAAAGTAAAGACCTTGTAATGCCCTTGAGCAAGAGCTCAGAATTTGGTCCGAATATTTGACTTGCACACTAGTTCTCTCCTGGTGCAAATCCTGAGGTTATACATGTACATCACTTATCCAGATTCTTAGCACATAGTACTCACTAGAAAATGTGTAGAACAACAAGTCTGTCTCAGTGCGTATGTTAATAGTCCCAGTAAGAAATGTCTAGATTTTTTACAGCTTCTCTTTGGTTCCAAGTGCTTGCTCAAGGAAGCAGGTGTAGACTGTGCAATCTATTGTTGTGGAAGGAAAGTTTATATGTGGCATTGCTTGCACAGTAATGAGTTTGCTGAAACAACACTGCTTGGCTGCCATCCTTTGGGATCTGCAAGAAAATGAGCCTCTTGTGAGTCAATCTCAGCAATGAAAAAATTTACAATAAAATCATCTCCTGCTTTGTGTGCAGTTTATATCCACTTGTACAAGGTGAGTTAATAGAGGATATCAGCATGGGTTCTTCCTGAGGAGGGCCTCTTGAGATTTGTAAAAGAAATGATCATTGCTGTCAAGACCCAATGGTGTCTTTTTTCATTGCTAGCTGAAACTCTGCTTTGACATTACACTGTTTTCTTATGCAAATGATAATGATTGGTGGTCCATTTTATATTACAGGGGTCCATTTCTTACAGATAATAGTGGTAAATTTTATAGAAATACAGGCTTGAGTGAGACTCTTTAAGCATCCCCTTACCATTCATGTAAGTATAAATCTCTCCCTGTAGGCATTCAAGGATAACTGCAAAGAAGAAGATAAGGGAACATTAACCAACTCACTTTGATCCAGGTGTTCATTAAAGATTTTGTGGCAAATCTAAAAAGTAAAAGCACTTGACTTAGTCATCATCTCAAATATAAATAATGTCATATATCTAAGATAGTGCATACCTCTCCCAGGCATTCTATTGAGATTTTGGTATATTAAAATACATTCTTTGTATACTATAGTAAACAAAGTAGAGACACTTGTTTCAAACATAGGGTTAACTGGGAGGAGCAAGCAGATTATAGCACATGTATTTTCTTCTTTACCTATGTATTTTTGAATTTGGGAAATTAACTCTTGCGAAGAAAATGAGAGAAGCAAGCAAACCTTTGTGAATGACTCAATCCATTCTGTAAAAGGTAAGAATTAGGTTTATGATATACATAAGTAACCTACCCTATTTTGTCATTGCACACCTAACAGAAATACCTAAAATTGGGTAAAGTTGCGAGAATAGAGGTTTATTCGCAAAACGCACAGTTCTAGGACATAGAGACTCTGAAGGGTGATGTGGGATATTGGGGTGATCAGGCCTAATTCCAGTACAGGATCTGATTCTTATCTCATGCTTACAAAGAATTAGAGATGCAGATACAGAGAAGGAATAACAGAGAAGTTTATTGAAAGATGGGGAAAGCTCCCAGAGCAGGGATGGGTCCGTCACAGTGGGTTGCTGATCTGAAGCTCTCATCAGGGGTTTGTACTTAGCAAGGAGGAATTTGTGCATGCGTTCTTCTCGTGGTTGGGGTCACATGCCAGATAGGTCAGGCTATTTTCCTAATTTCGGAGTGGCACGTAGGTCATGAGACCCTCTTTATCTAAAAGCTTTGGGTCATAAAGACCATTATCTTGTCTTTGGATGAAGCCATAATTGCTATATTTGCTTTAGGTCATGCTGCCTAGGTTAATCATTGAGTCACTGCTGCAAGCCATTCTTATCAGCAAGCAGTACTAGTGCAAGCTTGACTACTGAGGCTCCATCTTTGGGCCTTATGTTCTAACTACTTTGTTTCTTAGTTTTCTGTATCCCCTGTCGAAGGCATAGGTCTACAACAAGGTTGATGGAAACACAGAAGATAGTGGGCACACGCAAGAGTGAGAGAGCAGACTGTAGCTCTCTTTCATAGAAACCAGCTCTAGGGAGAACTAACCCCTTCTTATGAGAGCTAAAACTCACCAGGTCTCCCAAGATAATAGTAATCTGTTCAGGACAGGGTTGTCTCAATGATGCCTTCACCATGATCTAATCACCCACTAGGCCTCAGCACCTCTGACACCAAATTTCCAAACACGAAACTTTGGAGGACAAATTACAGCATAACTTCTATGGAAAGAAATCAAATTCTGAAAGAGACTGATTTCTCATGTGGATCATAAATTTACTTAAAAACAAAACTAATAAGTAACAACTCAGTTACTCTGTCAAACAATTAACAAACCAATCCATCAATAAATAAAAATCCCAGCTGATCAGAGTTAGTAAGAGTTTGAGCTTGTATTTGTTATCCTAGGAGTGGAGAAACATTATTCTGAGCAGTTCTTCTGTTACAGGTGTATGACTATGGTCATTCATGTAACTATTTCTACTTAGGTAATCACATGATTCATTAGGCCCAAGCAGGATATGAAAGATTTTTTACCTATAAGAACTGACTTGTACAATTGAGTCGTTTTGTGAATGACTCAATCCATTCTGTAAAAGGTAAGAATTAGGGTTATGATATACATAAGTAACCTACCCTATTTTGTCATTGCACACCTAACAGAAATACCTAAAATTGGGTAAAGTTGAGAAAACAGAGGCTTATTTGCAAAACTCACAATTTTAAGACATGGAGACTCCAAAGGGTGATGTGGGATGTCTTTTCACTTTGTTTTTCAGATCCTGAATCTTAAAATAAATTCTGAACAAAGTCAGTATCCTCTCTTCCATATCTAAATTGCTGTAGTTAAAATAGGCAACAGTTGTAATCAAAATGATATTAACATAGTCCATTATAAATTCACTTTAGATATCTGACATGGCTAAACTCATTAGACCCATATTTAATAAAATAAAAATTAGTTTAATGTTAGGGTACCTTTAATGTGAAATGTATGAAGAATATATTATTTTTGAGATTCATGATGATTCTAGCTCACTCATGCCTGAGCAGTGTTAGATGCAGCAAACTCTACAGTGATACACTCTTGTGTATTCGAGATCTGAACAATCAGAAATACTTATATAGAAGAAAGATGTATGTCTAATCTACCCCCAAACAGTAAAACTTTTTTAAAAGTTTAAACTGCAAATGTGTGTGTTTTCATAGCATAGAACTGAACTGTCAGTATTGACACTGGAAGCCTGAAACCCTTTTGAATAACTCTGTTTCATGTTGCCTCATGTTTTATGTAGATTATGTTTTTGCTAGAACTTCTATTGCCAGACTGTATTAAATTTTAATACAGTTAGAGGAGAATTGGATTATAAAAATTACTGTTAATATAATCATGTCTATGTAGAAAAAAAAGTAAGAAAATTTATTGAACATTTAAAAAAGAGACATACAGCTATGTCATACCAATGCTAGTACAGGAGAAAGTGGTTATTTTTCATAACACTATTTGATACTTGGTGTTCAAATTTAGACCAATCCCTTATAATCAGATTCACAGTAAGATTCACATTAAAAAGTCACTTTTTATTTATCTTTAAATTGCAGGCTAGTCAGTTTCTATGTTCCTAAGTTGTATTTATTTCTCCCATGAGAAGGACAGACACCTAACAGGGTATTCCACCATAATCCACTCCCAGTCTCAGCTGGCTCAGGGAGGTCCAGGACCTTTCCCATGTGGCTATAATCATACCACTGTTATACTACCACCTGGTCTCTAGTTTAAGTTGCATTCCTCAGAAATGAGTTCTTAATAATTGTAGGGAATTCCTGAACAAAAAGATTTAAAATTACACAATAATATTTTATAAAATACGTAATTTTACTTCTGGCATTTTATTTCCACAGTAGTTTTTTTTTTTTTTTTTTTTTTTTTTTTAAGGGCAAAGGTGCTCCTGGTGATCTGTGTAGCTCCATCAGTGAGGATGATGGGTTTGGCTTTTGTAACCTTTCATAGTGAGCTCATGTCATAAACACAAGGAAGGCTGTGGAGTTAGTGGGTGTGGCAAAAGGTAGGAAAACAAATCACCGGATGCCTCAGCCTTAGGTAACAGTGGCACCGTTAATCTTCTAGTTTCAAATCCAAAACAAAAGAATTTTCCAGAATGTATGTAATAGATTTGAAACCTGTTAGCTTTATGAATTAGTTAGTATTATGATTTGTATAGCAGTTTTATCTTTTAAAATTTAAATCATAATAACTTGTACACATACTAGGACATTCTCTCTGAATATTTAAAATACATTCTAGACATTATATAATTAGTTTATACAAGACACCTAGCAAGAAGTAGGTAGGATTTTCCTTTATTCTAAACAAATTAAAAAAAAGAAATAAAATAAACAAAAACAAATACAAAACATGTACATAAAAACAATGAAAAACATTCATCGTGTATCTGCCTTCAACTTTGAAATAATTATAATGTGAAGTTGCTGCAAATTATAACAGCTCGTTCCTCCTTTCCACACCATCACCCACTGCCCCCCTCCCCTCCTCCTGCCATCTTGGATGACTAATATTAAGAATGAGGACTTTTGTGCCCAATCCATCTGCTGGATGATCAGATAGCTAGTACAATATTTCCATTACAGAAATGATAAGACTGAGAAGCTAGAATTATTTGACCTGTAATTTGTTTATAGTTGGGAATAAAGCATCTATATACTCTGTAGAGAGATGTGCTTTAAAAATATAATGATAAAAGAGGATTTGCAACATTATCATCAGACCCCAATGTATTTACTAATGCTGTTAATCACCTTTCCTTAAATGTATTTTCATAGAAAGAATGATATGAGGATATCTCTGATAGTAGTTAACCAATATTTGCGAGACTTTCTGATTTGACCCGGTTTATTGCTGATTGGCAGATGAGCCGCATCATTCCATACGTACCGCTTTGTTTTGACAGCGAATAAAATTCATGACATGTATCGATGGCCTGCTTTGTGCCAATTACTAGTGGGTAGTTTGGCAAGGCAGTGAAGAACAGGGCCTTGTTTTGCTCTCCCAGTACTCACAGCTGACAATCAAGGAGAAAAGAGACGTACAAGTAAGCAAAAGCCATATAGTACAATAAGTGCAGAAATAGATGCTTATTCAATTTATAGGGCAGCAAATAACAGAAAGTAATTTACTCTTGTTTATCAGTGTCAAAGAAAAAAAAGAGAGATTAAATGAGCTTTGATATGGTTTTGAAGGTCACCAGAAGACAAGGGAAGAAAAGAAAATTCCAGGCAGTTTTAATTGTATATAAAAGATTTCAAAAGTAGAAAAAAAAAAAAAAAAAAAAAAGGAGGCTGTGTGTTTTCTCTCTGACTAAGTAGTTATTTTAGAGACTTTAATGGCTGACTCTTATTTTTAACAGCTGCAAAATGACCTTGGTTTTCTATTACAAAGATAGTTATTTGATTTACTGACATACTAGATTGGCACTTTATACAATGAAAAAGAGTTACATTGTTAAATATTCATTGTTATTATTCTATTACAAGCAATTAAAATTTTACAAAATTTCCAATGATAAGGTGTTTCTTGTTCGGTGATGTAAAAAGAAAAACCCAGCCAAGCTAATTTAGTGGAGTTTAATTGAAGAAATCTTAACACAATTTGAATCAGGAAGTTTTCCCAGACCAGCTTATGGGCAATTCTGGGTAGCCTTGTGATCAAGTCAGCACTTTTCCCCTTTTTTTAAAAGAGAGATTTTTGCTATAGGGTGTGTGCAGTTGCTGGAGAGACAGAGAGACAGAGAGGGACAGAAAGCCAGAAATCCACCCCTGAGGGGATGGCCATGCCACAGTCCCTTCTCCATTCATCTCTCGGGATTTGGGGCACGCATGCACACGTGCCTCATGTGAGTTTTAAGCTGCTGATCCAAGACTTAAACTTGGTTGGCTAGTTAGAGTCCAGTGACATAACCATTACACCATCTGCTGGTCCCATCAACTTGGTATTTAAAGTTCTAGAAAGGAAAAGGGACATATAATAAATGAAAGTGAAGGAATGAGGTAGAAAAACAATTTGAGTTGGTTACATTCTGAAACTGGTTTGAATTAACACAGTTTTAAAGGTGAAATGCCTGTGATTGACTAGCTGCTGTGATTGGCTGTAATCTAGCAACCAGCTCAGGAAAACAGCCTAACATTTAGGATTTCGATTTATCCATAGGGATCCATGGATGAGAGTATAGTAGCCATTTTAAGCAAAATAGTTTAGTTTAACAGTGGCAGTTTTCCTTAATCATTTACATTTTTAAACTTCCTAAATCTAGAGAAATAAAAAGCCTAATTAGATGAAAAGACTAAGTGAAGGGAAAAAAGAATGACAAATATTGAAAATAGTGGTTTTTGAAAAAGTGATCATATATTTTTCTGTATTTCTATACAAAATGCATCATGACTTTTCCAACAACCCAGTAATAGTGCCTCTCTTTCGTAGGCTGGCTTGCTTCTCTTAGAAGGGATCAAGGAGCAAGAACAAAATTAATAGACACATGAATGAAAAGCTATCTGCTAATGCTAATCTATATAGTAATATCTTTGACTGGATTGATATACACAGTGTTTAGGCTGAGAAAACATTTTGTACATAGTAGACTATATAACAATTAAATGTAAGATTTAAAAAGTGCAAAATTTAACAATAAAAATAAAAATAGAAATAAAAATAAATAATAGTGGCAATAATGCAACTCCATACTGAAAGTGAGTCAGTTTCTATAGTATTGATATAAATGTATTTATTGATTTTGTCCAAATACTGTAAGAATTAAGGACTCTACATAGTATCTTTATGAAAAACTAGTGATTTGAAATAAACTGATATGAGTCCTTTGTAGTTATATTTACTTTTCGTCTGTTACATTTTTACATTAATTAATTTTTTAAAGCATTATTTAATTTTATTCACCATTATTATTTTTATTTTAATTTTACCAGAGAAATATATAGAGAGAGGGAAAGTGAGAAACCAAGTTGCCAAGTCTGGAACTTGAACCTTCGTCAGCTATGTTGGAGTCCAGCACCTCAACCACTATGCTACCTGCCAGCCCCAATATATCAATTAATTGTTTTAAAAAATTTACATTTAGGGACCAGCTGTTGATGTAATGGCTATGTCTCTGGACTCCCATGTATTTGACCTCAGTTTGAGTCCCAGACCTGGTGGCTTAAACACATGCCAGGCACGTGTGCATGCGTGCCCAAGATCCTGAGAGGAGAATGGAGGAGGAGGGATTGCTGCATGGCCATCTCCCTCGGGGGGTGATTTCTCTCTTTATGTTATCTCTGTTTCTCTCTTTCTGGTGAGTGCACGTGCCCTATAGCAAAAACCTCTCCAAAACAAAAACCAAAAACCAAAAATTTACATTTAATCACTGTACATCTCTATAGTTTACAACTTTTTTTTTTTTTTTCCCAGCTTGAATACAGTGCATATTAGTCAAATCAAAAACATTACCATATACATTATCATCAGTGGATAACTTTTCATTTGTGTGTCTATTAAAAATGTTTGTTGTTTTCCCCTGATCCCCTTCATCCATCCCCTTATTACCCACCCCCCCATGACCCCTCTTCATTCTGTTTCTATTTGTAGTTACGTAAAAAAAAAAGAGTAAGGAATAAAAGGGGCAAGAGAAAAGTTACCCAGAAATTAAAAAAGGAAACAAAACTATACATCAAAAATTTTTGAATACAGAGTGTCCATAGAGATGAGGGTTATTGTTTTAATTAGTACAAAAGTCAAACAAAAGTAAAAGTGTTGATTTATTTACCTTGAAAGTTTGTTATATCAGATTTTAGCATTGATTAATTCCTCAGTATGCACTCACAGGGGATTGAGTGTTGTGGATTAAATATTAAAAATTTACTACAGTATACTATTCTCAAGAAAATTAATGAACCGAAGAGGAATGACACTAGCTAAATGTACACAGACACATATATTAATATAGTTTGGTAATCTGAGAGTAGAAACTATTATGTTATTTTCTCATAAATGTATATGTAATTTTTCTGTATTTACATGTGTGTGTGTGTATGCACCTTATAACATATACTTGAAACATAAATTAATTTATACTTAAAAATATCTGGATGATTAAAGCACAAATATTTTATCGCTTCAAAATGAATAATATAAATACATGAAAATCCCTTAATCTTCTCATTGAACCCAGCCCATTAAATTAAACTGGCCATACACATGCAATATGCATATCTCTTACTTGAGTTGAGTAGAGAGGAAGTGAGCTAAACAGTAGAAATTAGAATCATAAGGTCAAGCAAAAGACTGTTGAAAAAAAAAACTCACAGAGGGACCAGCAGGTGGCATGGTGGTTAAGGCGCTGGACACTCCTACATGGCTGACCATGGTTCAAGTCCCGGACCTGGTGACTTGCTTTCTCACTTTCTCTCTCTCTCTGTCTCTCTCTGATCAAATTAAAATAAATGAATGAATAAATACAATTAAATAAGTAATGTAAAAAAGAACAAAAAACCTCAGAATATAAAATTATTTTTATTTTAGAACAAGGATAAAAATAGTCCTATATGTAGAGATATCTGTGTCTATAAGACACTGAAATGTGGAAACAATTAAGCCAGGCAAACATAGCTCCTATATTTATGTTTATAATTTTGTGTATATTTGAATGAGCCAGGAGAAAGTGCTGCATATGTGAGGAGGAACTCTTGAGCATTGCCACAATGCACACTTTGTTTTTTAAACAAGCAAGAATTATTTTCAAATTTGAAAAATTCCCAATAAAAACATTTTAAGTACAGAAGATATTACGGCTTTCTAAACATGCAACATATGAATATAATTTTCTCTTAGACATGCTCTAGAATTGATTTTATGGATAATTAATTTATCCTGTTTTTAGATATTTAGCCAAAAGTATTTTCCAAATTGTACTACATCTGCTTATCATGTAGTATTGAGTCCAGTTGGAGCTGATGTTTTCTCTCATTTCACCTTCTTGTTTTATTTTCCTCATTCTCACCCTCATTCTCTACATATGCCCCATTAAACAATAAGGCCTACAAAAACAACGAAGTGTGCACATTTAAAAAATATTTTTTATTTGTTATTATTATTTTTTAAATTCGCAATAGGTCACATGCATTCATCAATAATAGAGAAAGATGAAGAGTGAGAAAACAAGATGCCAGGTCTAGGATTCAAACTATGGTTGGCCATATGGGAGTTCAGTGGCTTAACCACCATGCCACCTGCTAGCCCAGAGTCTACACATTTTTTTTATAATCTACTTTTGTATTCTCTTGGATGCTTTCCTATGTACCCCAAATTCCCTGGATATATGTGTCTGGATATATGTGTCTCCGCTAGGGAGCCTCCTTACAACCTTAAGACTGAGTCAGTCTCAACTATTTTCAAACTGTCCTTCCAACTATTCATACCTTGATCATACTGTAATCCAGTTACACAGTCTTTCAAAAGTTTATGGAAAATGTGTATTATTAAAAACTATTTCAAAAATTGTTTGTACCAAAATAACCTCATACTTTCATTTCTTTCTTCCATGAATTTTCTGAAGTCCATTTATGTACTGTTAGTTGTCTGTATCTTCAGATAAGCTCTTTGATTTAAGAGCTGGATCATACTTGTATCTGAAGAGTCTAACTCAATGATTGGCACCTGATTCTCAGTAAATATTTTAAGTTAGAATATGAGTGAATGACTAAATTTTGCAATACCACTCTGTCCAAGCAAAATATTGTTTATTATGGATATTTAACCACACAGAATTATTTTGATCCAGCTATTTTACTTCTATCATAGGTAAATTAGCAGATATTCCCTCTGTTTCTCCATCCATAGTAACATCAATGGGATTTTGTACACTACACTTTTAATCATTCATCATTGAGAAAATATACTTAATAGTGTTTTACATGCCAAGTTCTCCTAGTTGTACGTTAGGCCCTAAAAGTGAACTTTAATTTTTTTTTTGTTGCTAGAAAAAAATTAAAATAATTAGAAACAAAGAATATACATTATCTATATTTGTCATAATTCTAAGTTGTGTGGCTTAAACAATACAGATACAAGTTTTGAAATGCTTGTGACCAATTTTTGCAGAACTTGTAAAAGCTATATACATGCATATATCAATATTAAATATGATCTGATTAAGAGCAAAAGAATAACATTACCTGTCAGTAGAATAACATGATTAAAGTACTACAATGGTAATGATCATGGGTCCTGGAAATGCAAGGGGACTGGGCACTAATAATAATAGTAATAACAGTAACAGTAATAATAATAATCTCTGGGGAGTTATAAGTATTACAATTCGAAGAGAATTTAGAGCCACATTTTGAAACTTTCTGACTGAAAAAAAAATCCTTTGGTTTAGATTTTATTCTGTAGATAACCATAACTGGAAATAGAATCAGAACATTTTCTTTCAGCTTCATGTGTCTTGCATTATGCTCTATTTTGTGTTTGCTAACTTATATTGACCAATCAACTTTCACTAACTGTGATTGATGACAATAGGGATTCTTCCAAAGACTAATACTAATAGCATGAAAGTGTCCTGTTATAGTTTATTTTCTTCTCACTTTATAGAGGAGGTACCAGAAATCCTAGTAGGTTATTTAGTTTATTTGAATGGTAGAATCCTTTTGTAAAGAATTATTTCATTTAATTTTATTCATTGTCATTATTTTATTTAATTTTATTTTATTGAAGTTGACCAGAAAGAGAGAGGGGAAGTGGTGAGAAAGTAAGCTACCAGGTTTGGAACTCAAACCGCAGTCAGCTATGTGGGCGTACAGCTGCCTTAATCACCACACCACCTGCCAGTCCCATGTAGAATACTTTTTTACTCTGAGAGTACTCCCTCTCTTATACACCACTCCTAGCTTTGGTACTTATGACAAAGTGACATAGAAAATGTAGTAATTATGGAATGTTTCTACTGTGGTATTGATATAGAACTGACTGACTATAGGTTGCTAAAGAAAAATGGCTCTCCGTTAAAGTAAGTCACCTTTTGGATGAAGTCTTCCTTACTTTCTGTTGGAAGTCATAGCTCTCTTCTCTGAGCTACTAAATTCATGGCAAGCTTTTCACTTACTATTTTTTGTTAAACTAATTTAAATGAATAAAATTAATTATTTACTATTTTCTCTATAAGTAAAAGATGCTGGTTTACCATATTAGTCTATAGTGTATTTTAGTGTGTGCATATTTATATCTTATACCCCCACTAAGTATAAGCTCCTAGAAGCGAATATGTTTGTTGCATATTTTCACCATTTCTTGCAAATATCAGTTGTATTAAACGTATTTGCTTAATTATTAAGGGAAATGTAGAGCAAAGTAACATGGTATGAAAGCATTTAGAATGGTAGCGTTGGAATAGAAGATCTGGGTTCAAATTCTGACATTGTTATGTGGTAGCTGTTTGGCTTTGGAAAATAGCCTCTGAGAACCTTAGTTTCTCCATTTGTAAAAGGCAATAGTAATGAGGATGGTGACAATGGAAAACATATGTGAAGGGCTCACTATTTCCTGGTCACTCAGCTAAGTTATTTTTTAAAAAAGATATTTACTATCTATAACACCCTATTAGGAACATGCTATTATTACAAAATAGTGCCTTGATGGATGTTTCTGAGAATTGAAAGAATAGTGGAGGAAATGACACAGAGGAAACCTTCAATGGAAGGAAGTTACTATTAGTTGATGATAGGTTGAGTTAGGATTATGATGTCAGTGGAAAAGAGAGATAAATTTGTATTACATTTCAAGAACTGGTTAGTGGGACCAGCAGTTGGCATAATGGCTATGTTGCTGGACTCCCATGTAGTTGACGGTTCAAGTCCTGGACCTGGTGGCTTAAACTCACGCTGGGCACATGTGAGTGCATGCCCAAGATCTCAAGAGGAGAATGGAGGAGAAGGGATTGCGGCATGGCCATACCCGCTGGGGAGTGATTTTTAGCTTTCTGTCTCTCTGTTTCTCTGTTTCTCTCTCTCTCTGGCGAGCGCACACACCCTATAGCAAAAACTTCTCCAAAACTAAAGTGATTGGGTTAGTGATTGGGTATATGAAATAACAAGTAGAATTGAATGGCAATGTGAAAAAGCCTAGTCATGTTTGTAACATTAAGATACTAATTTTAACTGGTCTTCATTAATGCAAAGTTATTTTAAGGACTAAATGATAATCAATTAATAAAATAACTTTTATTATTATAGCTCTAGACAGCAAAACATTCTCAGTATATTCACTATTGTACAACTTATTTATTATTACTACCAATAATTGTGGCTTTTCAAAGTTGGAGTCCATTTGTGCTTTTTTTTTCAGCATGGAAACTCATACATCCATTGAGTTTTGAATAAAGAAAATTTGTCCTGTTAAAAACATTGAACATGCTAAAATTATTTTGGTATAGATAATTTAGAGATAAAATATGAAAAAGGCCTGGCAGCCTGGTGGTTGAAGGAGCTAGATCCCGTGTGGTTGACTGCAGTTCATGTCTCAACTCTTGAAATGCTTGAAAAACATTCTGGGAACATGTGTGCATGTGCCCCAAATCCAATGAGAAATGGACGAGAAGGTATTGCAGTGTGACCTTGCCACGTTGGGGAGTGCTTTCTCTCACTCTCTCTCTCTGGTGAGCACATGTGCCTCTGGCAAATACAATTTTAAAAATATATGAAAAGGAAAACTTATCTTCCAAACTTTCATTAGCTTAGCCTTTTTTTTTTTCTTTCCTCTTCCCAATCATGTTTTAGACCATCACAGAGAGGTGCTACACTGCCAGAAGTCATGGTACAGACAATTGATAGAGCATGGTAAGGCCTGCCCAGCTCTTGGGTGGCTGTTATTCCAATGCAGTCCTGAAATAATTTTCTTCACAAGAATAATGTACTCCTGAAGACTTAACTGTCATATAATTAAAACTAATTAGATTCAGTACCATCACTGAATTAAAAGTTGTTGTAGAAGAAAAGAGACTTCACGTGTCATTTAGCTGACTCTTCATGATCTAGATAAAGTTGTGACTATTTCTCTTAAATAACTGATAGACTGAAGCAGATTTTACTGAGTTAACTTGGTAATGCTATGAAGCTGTAATTCTCTAATGTTAAATAGTAAAACTCTTTAAAATATTGCTGGAAGACAAGAAAGAGATTTGCAAATCTGAAAAAAAAAATTCATGAAGTCTTCCCTATGATTTTATTGTAAAATATTTGGTTGTCAGAAAAGTCATGACTTTTTTTCTATGCATGAATACATTGTGACTTTTCTGACAACCCAATATATATACTGCAGAGTTTATAATGTTTGAAATGTGTTTCACTTTCAGTATTTTTTTCTTCATAGTTAAAGTCATCTGAGTCTCTATCAAATATACTTTTAATAAAAAAATTACCCAAATGTGATGCATTTCTATCTAAAACTTCTAGCCCTCACCATAATCATTACATTAGAATTAAATCTCACAACATATAATCCCAAAAATAAATAAAATATAATGATAAATAACTTTTTACAAAATCAGAAAAGAAAAGGGATTAACTTGAAATGTGGTTTAGATAAAAATTATTTTCTTTCTTTTTTTTTTGGAGAGGTTTTTGCTATAGGGTCACCCCCCAGAGGGATGGCCATGCTGCAATCCCTTCACTTCCATTCTCCTCTTGGGATCTTGGGCATGCACACATAATGTGCCTGGCGTGAGTTTAAACCACCAGGTCTGGGACTCGAACCACGGCTGACTACATGGGAGTTCAGCGACATAGCCATTATGCTAACTGCTGCCATTATGCCAACTGCGGGTCCCCCCCCCCTTTTTTTTTTTTGAGAGAGAGACTTTTGCTATAGGGTGCGTGCATTTGCCAGAGACAGAAAGCAAGAAATCACACCCCAGGGAGGATGGCCACATTGCAGTCCCTTCTCTTCCAGTCTCCTCTTGAGATTTTGGGCATGAATGCATATGCCTCCAGAGTAACTTTTAAACTGTCAGGTCTAGGACTTGAACTGCAGTAAGTCACAGGGAAGTACAGTGGCATTAACCACTATGCCACCTGCTGGCGTGAAAAGTGGTTTTCTAAACAATGTAGTTGTTACTCTTTTGTAAGATTTGTATTTTCCAGTATGAACAGATTTAAAAGACTTGATAAATATAAAAATATGATTCATAATAACTTTTGACTTTTCCACAAAATGCTTTCTAATCTCTAGAAGATTTTGTTATTTATGGCTCTCAAATGCTCTATGCTAAATTCTTTTATTTATAATGCCTACTTGAAAGCAAAGTAGTGTAAGAATTATATATAAGTAGTTTCATTTGTTATTTGCACTTATACATATGAAAACACAAAGATAAGAACTCTAGGAAAATTAAAAGATAGAAAAGTAATAAGAATCGGAGTGTTCAGATGATTAACTACGCTTGTGCCAACTAGAGGTCACAATCCCTAATTTTCCTTGTACCTTTTAGGGGATTTGTTACCAATATTGCCACCAGTCTCTCATCTCCTCAGGAAGTGCCTTCTATTGGGAGTGTGACTATTGCTTTCACAGACTGACAAAAAGAGGACCTATCTCAATTCCCTAATTAAACATAAGCAGGTAGCCTTATTCATTCTATCAGCATGCACTGAAGAGCTTCAACAAACTAGGTACAACATCGGCCTCTGGAGTAGAAAACAGAATAAAAGAAAGACCCAGGCCAAAGAAATTCCTTTTTTCTCAAAAATAGGACTGAAAATTTCCAACTAATATGATTCATCATACAGATTCAACATCTTTTTCTTTTGTTTGTTTGTTTTTGTTTTTGTTTTTTTTTTTTTTAAGGCAAAGTCTCTCTATGTCAAGATCCTCCTGCCTCAACCTTTTTGGTGGTATTATAGGCATTTAACACCATTCTTGGCACTCTATAGACAGGGTCTTACTATGCTGTCCACATCAACCTTAGACTTGTGATCCTCCTTGCCCCAGTCTCCCGAGTCTCTGGAATTACAGATACATTTCACTGTACTGCTCTCCAGGTTGGACCAGAAATAGAATCCGTGCCTCCAAGGTGATCCCACTCTTCTGAGCAGCTCTTGACATTGTGGCTCGGCCCAGACTTAGTCATCTTTGATTGCTAGGGTCTTAAGAGTTTTTTATTTGGGGTACAACAGACTCCAAACAGTACATAATATATACTATAAATGTTATAAATAACAGATATATCATAGGCACTAAATGCAAAACATCTACTAGAAGTTGATAGTTTGGATTTTAGGTTTCAATATTGTTGTATTAATCCAAGTGAGGATTAATATTAACTTTTATGAGTAAAAATGTTTAAAACTTAAATATCATCTTATGGAATCATTGAAAAGAGGAGTGATTCCAACATTTATGTTCAGTTCAGCAGTCATTTGGAGCATGTTGTCTATTGTAGTTTTTTAAAAAAAAGCAAATGCATTTGTAGGAAGTACAATTATTTTGTTTTCTTTGCTAAGTAATTGGAATGAGACCTCTGGTGACCTTGCTTGGGATGTTCTTGGTGGCACATTGTCTTTCTTTATAAAAATAAATGGTAAGACAATGACTTATACACTTAATGTTACTAACACAAAATGATTAAAGAACCATTTAAGTCTCTTAAATTGGGTCAGTCTGTGGCATAGTGGTTAAGGTAACTGAATCCCACAATACCAACTGTATAGTTCAAGTCCCAGATATGGTGACTTGAAAAGCATTCTAGGTACTTTTGTGTGCATGCCCAAATCACCAAAGGAAGGAGAAATAGAGAAGGGATTGTGGCATGATCACACCCCACTGGGGATATGCCTTCTCATTTTCCTTTCTTTCTCTCTCTCTCAGTCTCTCCAGTGAGTGCACACACACTCTGGCAAAATTAAAAAAAAAAAAATCTTGGTGGAGGTCTCCATGTTTATTAAATAAAGAACATTAAATCAACATTGAAACTGAAATTTCTTATGTACCAACGCAGATAGAGTTAATGATTGTATTTGAACTTTTCTCATGCAGAAATTTTTTATTTCCTTCTCATTTTTGCAGTTGTGTCTGCACCCAATATTAGTTTAAAATAGCAGTAACTATCCTAAATATATATGTGTATATGTATATATGAGTGTGCACACACACATGCACACATCTTTTCCTAGACTGTGTCTCGCTGTGGCAATCCTCCTTTCTCAGCCTTCCAACTGGACTTACAGGCATGCTTTGCCATACCCAGCTCTTTTTCTACCTGAAAAAGAGCTTTGCTGTCTTTTTCAGGTAGACAAAGAGCTTTCCTTTCCACACCAGCCTTTGACTGGAAATTCTCTTGCCTCATTCTGCCAAGTCACTGGGAATAGGTGCAGGTGCCATTGTTCTTGAAGCTCTCCAATTCATTCATTCTTTTTTTTTTTTTTTTTGAGAGGTTTTTGCTATAGGGCACTTGCGCTCACCAGACAACCAGACAGACAGAGACAGACAGAGAGACAGAAAGCGAGAAATCACCCCCCAGGGGGATGGCCACACCACAACCCCTTCTCCGCCATTCTCCTCTCAGGATCTTGGGCACGCATGCACACGTGCCCAGCGTGAGTTTTAAGCCACCAGGTCCGGGATGTGAACTACGGTCGACTACATGGTAGTCCGCCAACATAGCCATTACACTAACTGCTGGTCCCTGTCCAATTCATTCTAAATTCGAGTTGTTTTCAGATCATTGTCAGACATATTGTTGTGTTATAAAAGCATTAGAAAATAATAAGTCAGAAATTTTTTTCCAGGTTTACAAATAAGAGAGATCTTTTACTTTGATTGTTGTATCCTCAATTGCATATTGTTTTTGTTTGTTTGTTTGTTTGTATGCCAGGGGGCATGTGTCCTCACCATAGAAAGACAGAGAGAGAGAGAGAGAGAGAGGAAAACGGACAAAGTGCCAGCCCCCAATGAGGAATGGCCATATTGCAATCCTCCCTTCTCCATTTCTCCCCTTGTTGGGATTTTGGGCACACAGGCCTGAATGTACACATGCTCAGCATGTTTCTCAAGTCACCAGGTCAGGAACGTGAATTGTATGGTCAGCCATGTAGGCTCCAGCTGCCTTAATTGCCAGCGGACATTACATGTTCTTTCTTATTCTAAGAATTTAATCCATCTACCTGAAAAGAAAATAAAATGTTTAGATCACCCTAATAGTTTGATTTTTTTTTTAAGAGTGTACTATATCAGTTAAATTCTGTAAGAAAAATAACCATAGAACCTTGGTGACATACCACAATTATTATTTAGTTCACCAGTCTGTGAAACTGATTTGGATTAATAAGTCAGTGCTCACTTGTGCATTTGCAGATAGGAAGAGGTTCAATAATAGTTTGATCTTGACTATACTTATGGTCCAATGAATTGTCTAATTCAAATATTAGAGGGCATAAAAGCAGTGAGAGTAGGTATGAATGCTGAAGACAGTGTGGAATGAGGGGTAGGGCAGTAGAGAAGAGTATAGAGAAGAATAGCATGAGAACAAATAGAGAGGCATGACATTTGTGGGACACAGAAATGGTTTATTACCTGTTGATGATAGCATGTATAGTATGCTCAACTGGACTGGTCTGAGAAGTATTTCATGTTGGATAAATTCTCTTTACAAGCCAAATAATATATAGTGATTGAATGTTTAAAAAAATAATGAGAATAAATAATAATAATTATCTGAAAAAAATGAAAAGCTATTTGATGATGATGATGTGGCTAGTAATGTCTTTGTCCTGACTGATATGTGTGGTAATTGTGCTGGAAAAAGAAATGTAATACATTGTAAAGATATACGTGATTCGATGGCATAGAAAAAAAATGAAAAGACGGCCTTCCTGCGGCAATGAGGTAATTTAGCTCTTTTTTGTGGTCTCTTATTGTGACTGATCTGAAAATGTGCTTTAGCAAAGGCAGAGGGCTGAAACAAGGAATAGCCAAATCATGCAAGGCCTCCTGGTGTTTAGGCTTGGAAGTAACGTGTTGTGCTTTTGCCACACTTTATTGACCAAAGCAATATTCAATCAGGATTAAAGTGTAGGAAAATGAAACTCTGTTTTTTTAGTGAGAACAACTGTAAGTTATATGGTGAAAAACATGAATACAGGGAGAGGTGAAGAATGCTCACTGGGTGATTTGAATCCCAGCCCCAGTGGCTTGAAAAACACTTTAGGTGCCTGTGCATGCATGATCCCAATTCCAACAGGATGGAGAAATGAAGATGGGATTAGAGCATGACCATTTCTCATTGGGGGGTACTTTCTCCCTCTCTCTCACTTTGAGTTTCTCTGTGTCTCTCTAGTGAGTACATGTGCTCTCTGACACATGGGAAATAAAAAAGCTTGGAGACTATTAACGTAACTAACTTACCATTTATGAAAAGAGGGATTGTTAATTTTACAAACTGCAATGATAATGGTTGTGAAATAAATAAATAAATAAACAAATAAAAAAGAAGGATTGTTGTGTTTATTACATTAAATTTCTCAATAGACTTATGAGGTTCTTCAAAAGGCTCATGGAAAATGTGTACTGTGAAAATAATACATGGATTTCAAAAAAATTTGCACCAAAATAAACTTGTACTTTAATTCATTTTTTCCATAGACTTTCAGAAGTTCCCTCATATTTTTAAAATGTAGTGTTTTCCTTCCAATTCAGAGAAAAGCCTCAATTCTGCGAAGATTTTTAAAATAGACATGTACTTATGTATTTATTATTCAAGGAGCTTGTGCACATGTTAACGACAAATAATATCAAAGGGTTTTAGATGAATAAATGAACAGGCTTGCCACTCTGAAAACTCAGTCTTGTTATTTTCAAGAAGAAATTCTCCATTGTAAAACAGGCACAAGAGTGTATTTTAAAAAATAAATTTGAATTATATATAATTTTCTTCTTTGTTGTTGTTGTCATAGAGCATGTGTCCTTACTAGAGAGAGACGGAAAGAGACAGTGAGAGGGAAAGTGAAAAATTACCCTCAAGGGTGGATGGCTACACTACATTCCATTCTCCTTCCTTCTCCTGGGATTTGGGCATGTACACACACACTCCATCATGATGTTTTAGACACCAGGTCTGGGGTTTGAACCATGGTAGGCCATGTGGGAGTCCAACACCTTAACCACTATGCCACCTGCTAGCCCCATATTATGTATCATTTTCTATTTGCCTTTTTTTCACATATTTCTTAGGATTCTTTTCCTTATATGTATGTTTCAACACTTTCCTCATTGTTGATTAAGGTTTACTTGATATTTTGTTAAATATATCTACCATAATTTGTAGAGTACCATAGTAATGAAATTAACTTTGCCAGAAGTAACCCTCAATGAAGCATGGTCATGTCAGAATCCTCTGTCCTCCATTCCTTCATCCTATCAAGATTTGGGGCACACCAGTCATGTTTTTCTAGGCTCTGGGGCGAGGATTTAAAACATGGAGGGCCATATGGGATATGGCTCCCTATGTACAGTGCTTAACTAATGTACTGTGGGGCCAGCTTTGCTGCTGAGTTTCTGAATGGTCCATTTACTAATGGTGAAAAATCTCTGTCTAGTGGAAAATAAGTCTTTTGTTTGCTGTGTGTCCTAAAAATTATATTTAAAAGAATTATCTTATTTAACTTTATTATTTTCTTTATTTTAATTTTACCTGTGGAGGGAGAGAGAGAGAGAAAGAGAGAGAGAGAAAGTGATAAAGCAGGCCACCAGGTCTGGGATTCGAACTGTGCTTGGCCATGTGGGATTCCAGTTCCCTTAACCTCCACATCCCCTGTGGGCCCCTCCTAAAACTTATTTTTATAAATTGGCTCTTATACATTGAATTTAGACCTTTTTTACCCATAAAAATATTTTTATGGTTTCCTGTTACAGGTTTATCTTGCATACTTTAGCCATCTTTTTTTGTATTTAAGTATTTTGCCATTTAAAACTACTGGTATAAAGTGTGACATAATATCTAATTTTTTTCTCTTTTACAATTGACTAGACCATTATCCCAATGTAATTTATTAGACAATTCCTCATTTTCACACTGCTTTAAAATGCTATCTTTATCGTTTACCAAATTGTCAAGGCTCCTGTGACTACTCAGGTTCATTGATTGTCTTTATTTTCTTACAGTTTTACCAAATCATTTTTATTATTTTTTAAGTTGATTTATTTCTCCCGAGAGAGAGACATTCCTCAAAGGGTCTTGACATTGCAATCCTGCTCCAGCTTCAGTCAGACCTCGATCATAGGCACACGCATGCCTGATCTACTCAGGAGGCCTGCAGACCGGCACCTTCTCGTGTGGGTCAGCCCCTTAGAGTGCGTGCTGTACTGCTGTGCCACTGTCCATTCCCCTGTTTTAATTATTCTAGTCTTCTATTATGTTGTAATATCTGCGAAGTCCTCACACTCACATTATTCCTCTTTCTGAAATTTTTATAAGTTATTTTTGTACTTATTTTTCCACGTTTATTGAAATTTTGCACATTGCAAATATTTCTCACTTAATTTTTACTATAATTGAGTGACATTTACAGATCGGTTTGTGGGGAAATAAATACCTTTATAATATTGGTCCCAGAAATGTGGCTTACTTTTTCCCTATATGAATTCTCTACTTTGTACCTCAGGACAGTTTTCAATGTGTAAAAGCATTTATACACAATCTAAGTCTGTTTGTGGAAGGTCTTTTCTCTCAGTGGATTTTCTCATTTATCATGTTCAAATATGGAAATATTGGCAAAATTCTATTACTGTTGTAATCAACCTCGTTACTGATACTGAATTTTAAAATTATTTTTAATAGCATTTCAGTTCTTAGAAATTCTTAGCATCTCATAATACTTAGAAATTCAATAGTACTTTTCTTATTTTTCAGCACTTCCAAGATAATACTTAAGTTGTATTGAGCAGCCTTATGTATGTCTTGATTTCAATGGAAATGCTAATTATTATTCATTGCAATGCTTTGTCTTTAACAGTTTTTTTTAAAAGAATTACTGCTGAATTAAATTATGTGTATACATAGAAAATCAATCATTTCATATAGTTTCCACATCTATTTTCATAGAGACAAGGAATTGATCCTCATATCGAATTTGTCTTATCTCGGGATCTATATTTACAAACAAATCATACTACTTTGTGTACTTTGTGTGCTTTTTCATTTTCTAGAAAAGCATATTAGTAGTTTTGAATTTAATCTTTTTTTTTTTTTAGAAAATCTGCTCTTTGATCTGTATTTGTATTTTAGTGTTATTTTTTCCTTCTGTTTTCTACATCATTAATTTGTGCTTTTTCTTTGGTAATCCTACCTTTCTTTTTTAAGGTTAGAGAGAGAGAAAAACAAGCACTCTCAATAGGTCTCATGCCACAATCCCCTACTCCCTTGCCCCTGATCTTCCGAAGCAGCCTAGATCACGGGCACACATGGCCCAGCATGTTGGTCCACTAGAGAACTAAACCCACAGTCTTCATACAGACCCTCCAAGGCTTGAGCAGCACGTTACTCCCGTGCACTGAATTCTACTTTTCTAACTGCCTTCGCTATAGTGATTTTTGCTTCTTTTCTAGTATCTTTATTTGGCACTTAGTTAACTTTTTTGCATCTTTATCTTCTTTGCATTTGTTTCTACTGTTGATATACAGTGTCTTCTTAAAATACTTCTAATTATTCTGTAGCTTTCATTTTGGCTCTTCTTGTCTAAAGGAGAGGTGTTAACTTTTTAGAGAATTTGAAACTTCACTGTATTCAAAGGATATGAGGTATATTCCAAAGTTGAGAATGTTATTGAAATGTGCTTTGTATATTTCCTGTTATCAGGGTATGGAGTTTGTATATGGATCAAGTCTTCTCATCTTTGGCACTATTGATGTTTTGTGCTAGACGATTCATTGCTGGGATTTGGGGTGTGGGATAAGGGCTCTCCTGTGCATTGTAGGATGTTTAGATACACCCTGGTTTCTACCTAGTAGACGACAGAATCTGATATCCAAAACTGAATGATGTTAATATCGCATACCCTGTTATGTAGTGTTTTGTTCTATGAACCTGATATAGCTTTGCTGATTTGCATGTGTGCCCAGGATCCCCAGAGGAGAATGGAGAAGAGGGGATTGCGGTGTGACCATCCCCCCTGGGGGGTAATTTCTCGCTTTCTGTCTCTATGTCTCTGTCTGGCGAGTGCATGTGCCCTATAGCGAAAATCTCTCCAAAAAAAGAAAAAAAAAGAAAAAAAGAATTGGTGTTCTTTTTTTGTATGTTACTTAAAGTCATTTAAAATTATTAAAAAAATCTTTTTGGTATAATGGAGAGAGAAAGAGAAAGAGAGAGAAAGAAACTGAGAAAGCATCTCCTAGATGGGATGGATAAACTAAAATTCCTCCTACTCTATTCTCCTCCCAGCGTTTTGGGCCTGCAAGCACATGTGCTCATTGTGTTTTTCAAGTAGACAGGTTTGGAATTTGAACCATGCATTGAAATCCAGCCACCTTAACCACCACGCAATCAGCTAGCTCTGTAATTCTTTTTTAATGTGTTGTTGGATTCACTTTGCTAGTATGTTGTCGTGAAATTTTACATCCATATTCATCAGGGATATTGGCCTGTAGTTTTCTTGTTGAATTTTTGTCTGCATTTGGTGCATTTGGTATCAAGGTGATGATGACTTCATAGAGTGAGTTTGGGACGGTTTCCTCCATTTGGATCTTTTGGGATAATTTGAAAAGAAATGGTATTAATTCTTTTTTAAAGGATCTATAGAAGTCATCAGTGAAGTTATCTCTTTTGGAGAGTACATATTACTGACTCAGTCTCATTACTCATTATTGGACTGTTTAGGCTTTCTGTATCTCTCTGATTCAGTCAAGGTATACTATATGTGTCTAGAAAATTTTCCATTTATTTTAGGTTTCTCAGCTTGTTAACATATAGCTGCTCATCATAGTTCCAAATGATCTTTGCCTTTCTGTGATATTCATTTGACTATCCCCTGTTTCATTTCTGATTTTATATATCTGGCTTATAGATTTTGTATGTCCTCTTGAAGACTCAGTTTTTCATTTCATTGATTTTTTTTTGTATTATTCTTTTGTTCTCCAATTCATACATTTCTGCTTTGGTCTTTATTAATTTTTTTTCTATTAACATTGGGACTAGTTTGTTCTTGCTACTCCACCTCTTTGAGACACATTAGTAATTTGTTTATTTTCAATCATTCTATTTTTTATGAGCACTAATTGCTCTAAACTTCTCTTTTAGTACTTGCATGTTTCAGACACTTTGCATAGTCCAGACATTTTGGAATGAAGTATATATATTACAATTTGCTTCAAGTAACTTTTAAATTTAATTTTTAATTCCTTCAATAGATTCAAAATCATTCAGTAGCATGTGTTTAGATTCCATGTATTTGTGTTTTTTCTTTTTTTCTTGGAGAGATTTTTGCTGTAGGGTGGTGTGAGCTCACCAGAGAGACAAAAAGCGAGAAATCACCCCTGAGGGGTGATGGCCACACTGCAATTCCTTCTGCTCCATTCTCCTCTCTGGATTTTGGGCACAAGCAAACATATGCCTAGCATGAATTTTAAGCCACTGGATCCAGGACTCAAATCACAGTTGACTATATGGGAGTCCATCTGCTGGTCTCATAGTTGTGTATTTTCAAGAGTTCTTTTGTTGTTATTTCAAATTTAATTATACTATGGACAGAGATGCTAGATATGATTTCTGTACTTTTAAATTTGGAGACTTGTTTTATGCCCTATAAAGTGGAAAATTTTCTTATGTGCTGCTGAAAAAAAATTGTCTATTCTATATTTGTTGGGTAAGATATTTTATAAATATCCAATAGGCCCATTTGATTTAGGGCATCGCTTAATGCTTGTGTCTCTCTGTTTAGATCATTTATTCAATGGCAAGAGATAGGTACTGAAGTTCTCAGCAATTAAAGTATTATTGTTTTTGTCTCTATTGAGGTTGAACAGTCTTTGTTTTATGTGTTTGGGTGCCTTGATATTTGGTGCATAAATATTTATAATTGTTATATCTTCTTGGTGAGTAGATCACTCCAATAAATTATAATACCCTTTATTTTTACTTATTTTTGTCTTGAAGTCAGTATTGCCCAATGATAGCATGTCAGCACCTTTTATTAAAATTTTTGTTTTCCATTGGTATAAAATATTTTCTATCCTTGTACTCAGTCTGTGTGTTTTTCTGCCAGTGAAGTGTTCATGCAAGCATCATATTGAAGGCTCCTTTATTTAAATCCACTCAGTCAATCTATATGTTTTGATTGAGGAGTTTAAGTAGTTTACATTGAATGATATTATTGATATGTACAAACATGCAGTTGCCATTTGTTGGTTTTGTCCTGATTGTTATGGATTTCTTTAAACATTGTAAAAAGATATAATCATTATTTTCCTCCACAATATGTTAATACTATTAGAATACCAAGACATTTATTATTTAAAATTTTTTCTCCCCACAGGTCATGTGTACTTGCCAGAGAGAAAAAGAGAGACAGTGAAAGGGAAATTGAGAAGTCATCCACACCCTTGTGGCGGGGAGGATGGCTACACCACAATCCCTTCTCCTTCATTCTCCTCTTGGGGTCTTGAGCATGCAAGCACACATGCCCAGCGTGATTTTTTAAGCTGCCAAATCTGAGACTTGAACTGCAGTTGGCCATGCAGGAGTCCAGATCCATAGTCACTATGCCCCCTGCTGGCCCTGAGACCAAGACATTTTAATGAAGGAAAAATATTGCACTGTAAAATAGATTATACATGAATATTTCGGTATTTTTGTGTATTGAATACTTCAGGGGCTAGGCTTTCTTTCTATTTTGAATATTTCCATCCATGTTTAGTTATGTATGATTTTTGTTATTATAAACTTTAATTGGATACTCTTTTAGTCTCTTGTAAACTTTATGGAAAATAGTCTTTTTTCCCCAAAATTATTAACAGAAATTGATGAAATTGGCAATAAAAAAATAAAAGTAATAAACATGCATGATATTTTCATTTCTGGATTCATGGATTTCTTGATATTATATATTGCAATTAAAAATTACAACTACTGGGACCAGCAGTTAGCATAATGGCTATGTCGCTGGACTCCCATGTAGTCGACCGCGGTTTGAATCCTGGATCCTGTGACTTAAACTCAGGCTGGGCACATGTGCGTGTGTGCCCAAGATCCCGAGAGGAGAATGGAGGAGAAGGGATTGTGGCATGGCCATCCCCTCTGAGGGGTGATGTCTCGATTTCTATCTCTCTGTCTCGCTCTGTCTGTCTGGCGAGTGCACGCACCCTATAGCAAAAACCTCTCCAAAAAAAAATAAGAAAAAAAAAATTACAACTACTTGGTAGTATTTGGAGATGCTCTCTATTGTACTATTAGTGGGTATAAAAGTACTTCAGAAATTTGCACAAAAATAGACTCTGCTTCAAATCACTAATTATGATACTTACACTTGTGCAAGAAAAAATATGTTCTCTGTAATACATATAGAGCATTAGAATTCAAGGCATTTCATTTTCTTTTCTTCATATTTAATAAATATTACTCACCTTCTAAAATTAATTTGCAGGGGCCAGCAGGTGGTGTGATGGTTAAGATACTGGGCTCCCACATGACCGACCACAGTTCAAGTCTTGGACCTGGAGGCTTACTTTTTTTTTTTTGGAGAGCTTTTCGCTATAGGGCGCATGCGCTTGCCAGACAGACAGAGAGAGACATAGAGACAGAAAGCGAGAAATCACCCCCCAG
>NW_006160040.1:10892233-10909608 GCF_000334495.1 Tupaia belangeri chinensis | reverse complement strand
GGTCGACTACGTGGGAGTCCAGCGACATAGCCATTACGCTAACTGCTGGTTCCCAGGAGGCTTACTTTTTTACTCTCCCTCTCTCTCTCTCTCTCTCTCTCTGTCTCTTGGGTGAGTGCACATGCTCTGTAGGAAATTTAAAAATACTAATAATGAATAAAATTTTAAATAAATAATTTTTTAAACAAAAACATTTATTTGCTGTGCTTTACATATAAATTA
This sequence comes from Tupaia belangeri chinensis, assembly GCF_000334495.1. NCBI lineage: Eukaryota > Metazoa > Chordata > Mammalia > Scandentia > Tupaiidae > Tupaia > Tupaia belangeri. Next base: position 10,909,386 of record NW_006160040.1, on the reverse strand, counting down.
TGAAAGTATTTTAAGTTGTAAGTAGGTATTCTGTTCTGCTGATAAGTGCTATGTGGAGGGAAAACATTCCTGAAGATTAAGTTGCACAGAAAAAAAAATGATATAATTTATATTGCCCAAAGTGTTTTCTATTACAGTTCATTGACACATTATTTCCAAAGATAAAGTTCCACAGATAGATATCCCAGAGATCTTGGTATTCAAGCCTGTGTTTTTGTTGGCAGTGTGTCCTTGTAGTAAAATCAAATATATTACTAATGCTCAGGAGAAGTTTCGAAGCAGGGAAAATACTTAGTTTGATACTTTCATTAATCAGAAGTTGTGTTTTTATTCACAAATAGATGTTAATAATACAGTCTTATGGAAACAGGTCCTAAAAAGAATGACTACTTGAGTGTTTAGATAGAGTTGCAATTAATTGAGTTAGAAAGTATCCAGGTATACTGTTTAGGCCTGTCTTCAGAATTTTTTTTTCTTGGCTACATTTTAAAATATTTACATTAAATCACTGTGCATCTTTACAATGTACAACATGATTTTTCCCAGAATGAATATAGTACAATTAGTCAGTTTGAAAATAGTTCATAAACATTATCATCATGAGATAACTTTTCATTTTTGTGTCTGTTAAGTGTTTTGTGTATTTGTATTTTCCCTAGTCTCCTCCCTCCCACCCCTGTTTCCCACTGGGAGTTGAACCATGCAGTCAAGCCATGTGGAATCCAGTGACCTTAGCCACCACATCACCTGGCTGACTCACAAGTCTGAGATTTTTAAAGGAGGCTGGCAATCCTGTTTTTAAAAATTAGTTTCAGACAAGGAAAGTTCTAGAAACATATAAGCCAAATATTAACAATAGTAGGTAAAGAGAGCAGAAAAAACAATGGTGGCACTTTTACTTTATACCTTCTATTTTTGTGGTATGGATTTAGATTGAGTTTTTTCTATTTTTAACTAAAATTCTGGTAAAAAAAAATATACTAAAGAGATATTATATTTTCTAAATAGCTATCTTCTTGATTACGGTATAGGCTTCTTTCAGAGATAAAAGCACGCTATAAACAACTTTGTGTTCTCAGTTTTGCACTTTATGGCAAAAAGTTACACACCATGAATGCTGATTAATTGTGTTTGCATGCTGAAAAGAAAAAGAAGCACACATCTCACATCTTTTTTCTGAAAAGAACAGGTAAATACTGGTAATATTGCTGTAATTTCTTTTGTGTATTATCTTTTTAGCTGTCCCAAATGATGTGATCAGAGTCATCCTTGACACAGTCTTTTCTTTCCTCAATCTTTTTTTTTTCTTTTTTTGTGATCTCTGCCTTATCCACATAAATTTATGAACAATAATTGCTTGGTTTCTAAGTTCTATTTCTATTATGCCAAACTCCCTTCCATCCAATCCCCTTTTCTGCTTTTCCACAGCTGCTGGTGTGTAGGTCAATACCTCCCATTTTTCAGCATCACTCTCCACCTCTCACCTGGAACACCGTAATAGCCTCCTACCTGGTCTCTGCCTTTATAGTCTCTTATAACCCAATCCATCACTCATAGCGCAAGCACCATCATAATCTGAAAAACAGACTTAGTAGTATAGCTGCCACGCTTAAAATAAAATAAAAACAAAATAGTTATGGTTCCTGGCTGCTTGTGAAACGCCATGCAAATGGCAATAACACAGAAATCTTTTTTAAAATTGGGTTAACAAATATGTTTAAAAAATTCTTCATTTTCATGGTTCTTCATAAAGGTCCAAAATGTGTTAGTTGATTCATTTTTAGAATAAAGTAATAGATATCTACTAAAAAAATTGCACTAACCTACTTAGAATTCATCTTGAGTATGGAGTTGTACTGGATAAACAAATGTTATTTCTCTCCAGTATGGTGATTTTTACTGTGTTCATATCATCTAAAATATGAACTGAAGGATTAATGGTATGTCAGGTCTTCTTTAAATCTATTCTGAACAGCAACACAAACTGCAAAAAAGAATCTGCACTGTTTAAGTGGAAATCCATCAATCATGGAAATGAGCAGTCTGCAGGGCCAGGTCAATACCTTCCAGCCCATTAAACAGAGGGAAGGAGAGCAAGTTTGCTTATGTTCAATATGCTGGAGAGCAGGGAGGAATAGCAATAGCGCAGGTCTTGACTACAGCATGCCAATAGTAACTTGGAAAATTATCAATCATTAATCCATCACAGTCCTAATTATTACTGAACTTCTGCATTAACAGGAAAGGAAATTTAATGGAATAGGTTAAAGAGCTTCGGAGTTTTTATAGGAAAAAAAAATCACAAAACATTTTATTAGATTACATCTAAAGATCCATCTTAACACTAATGAACCTAGACACTTAAAAGTAATCCTGTGGCCAGTTATGAAAAAAATTATGTTCGTAAAAAAAATTAAACATCCTAAGATCTATTCATTTCTTAAAGAATGAGTGGCCTCGTGATTCTGATAGCTACTCCTATTTGAGATAATGTACGAAATTCCAGAGCATTTTGATGTTTTTGTTTAAATATGAATAGCGGAGGAATGAATGTTCACTCTGTTTTCCTTAATAAAGTAAGACCCAATGACAATTAGGATGAGCAAAATTTTCACAATAGACTGAAATTGTGTTTGGCATTAACAGGATCAGCAGTTTTGTTGAAGAATCTAGGTGATTTAATGAACTCTGAGAGTGAAGCTTGAGTAATTTAAACAGGAAGCCAGGCTATTCAGTTGCAAATGCCTGTAACATTAAATCTGGTCCTTCTGTCATTTTTCCCCTTCCTTTTCTTGGGTAGATATATGGATATTGTACCTTACTCCTTAGAGGCATGCCTAGGAATAGGTACAGTCAAAGATTTGTGAGATTACTATATCATTTAATTTCATAATATGCTTCATAAGTTTTTTTAAACAATTTTCACCTTACTTTGGCTTAAATAATTACAAAATCCTTGCAATGCATTTAATATTCTTAACACAACTGTTCATTATATTAAAAGCTAAAGAATAGAACCAGATCAGCTTTAGTGGGACAGGAGTAATGTAATGTCCCATGATGCTGAAGCCATATGGACGGGTGAGATCCTGGGTTCACATCCTCAGGTCTCCCTGGGCATGCCAGATGGGTACATCTGCCCATAATCATGGCCTGATGAGGCAAGGGGTGGATTGCAGCGTGGAGAAGCTGTTAGGAGTGCCTTTCTCTCTCTCTCTTTCTCTGGATAAATAAGCTAAACAAAAAAGAGTAGACAGGCTAAATGAAGATTGTTTTATGTATTTAGTATTAATGATTTTTCCCAAACTTCCTTTTGCAAAATCTGAATGCTTCAAACATATGCAATGTCATTGCTATTGTTTTCATAATGACATTTTAATAATAAATGTGTCCTGAAGTATTTCTGGTGATTTTTGCAGAAAAATACATTTAGAATAGTCAAAGATGCTTACAAGTTAATTAACTTTTGATAATGTTAAGCTATTATCAAATGTATGCATTATACATTTTAAACAGTAATTTTATGATACATTTCCAAAATATATTTTATAAATATATCCTCAAAAATCAATAATGACTTAATAATTTATCAAAATTAAATTAAAGCAAATATCCATGAGTGTCTTTTATTTTTCCTATGAATTCCCTGAAGTGAGCCATTTCCAAACATTTAACCATGGATAGATAAGGAGATTAATTTGGCTAAAATATAGGAGAATAATGACTATTTCTAGATATAATATGTTTGGTGTTTTAGTCAAATTATATAATTTTTATATTGTGAGCTTTATTTTAATAACAAATAAGTTATTTTTGTAAAAATATTATGTGTTTAAAGTTTTCATTAAATATGTCAGTATAAGACCAGCATAATTAGTCTTCACCCACTTACTACCTAATATAGAATTATTTATCTGTGGTCAAAGGAGGATTTTCCCTTTTTCAATTTCCCACTCATTGCCACATGTAGGACGTATGTGTCTAAAAGAGAAAGAGATGCTGCTACTGTAATTATGCAAATAGTTATTTTTTTCCTTTAAGTAAATAACTATTTTACTGTATTATTAAAGCGATGTCTTTATTCATGCTATATAAGTGAACCAAATCATCTTTTCAGTCATGATCTCTTTTCTTTTACAGCTGAGTGAAGTGGCAAACCCAAAGTTAAGTCAAATCAGACTATATATATATATTTTTTTTTTGGAGAGATTTTCACTATAGGGCGCGTGCGCTCGCCAGACAGACAGAGAGAGACATAGAGACAGAAAGCGAGAAATCACCCCCCAGGGGGCATGGTCACGCTGCAATCCCTTCTCCTCCATTCTCCTCTCAGGATCTTGGGCACGCACGCACACGCGCCCGGCGTGAGTTTTAAGCCACCGGGTCCGGGACACGAACCGCGGTCGACTACGTGGGAGTCCAGCGACATAGCCATTACGCTAACTGCTGGTTCCCAAATCAGACTATATTCAGTTACAAATATGGGCTAGCATAAAGGAGAGAGGGCCAGCCCATAGCATGGTGTTGAGGTACCTGGATCCTACATGGTTGACTGTGCTGTCTGAGTCTTGGACCTGGAAGCTTGAGAAACACACCAGGTGTGTGCATGTGCATGCACATGTGTGCCCAACATCCTGAAAGGAGGGAGAAATGGAAGAGGAAGTGAGTGATGATCATTCTCCACGAGGGTGCTTTCTAACTTTGCCTCTTTCCTTCTCTCCCTTTCTGTCTCTGGTGAAGACACGGACCCTATGGCAATTTTTTAAAAGAGACAATAAGAGTGACAGAAAGAGGGGAGGGGCAATGATTATCAAGGAAAATATACTTTTCAACTAGGAAGAGATTCATTTACACTTTGATAAATAAAATATTTTGCCAGATCCTGTAGATTTTGTATTTAAGTAAGCAAGGCTCACTGTTGAACATATCAATAAATGGTTCATTCATTCATTCCTAGCTTGGCATGTGCACAGTAATTTTATAAGCATCATCATCAGTTCTTCATTTTAATTTCACTTTTACTGTTTAAATTATGTTTACAAATAGTTTAAAAGCAAAATAATTCTACAAGCTTATAAAGAAACAGAACAGCTCATGCCTCCCATCCCTCTCTCTGCAATTTCTACACACCATAGGTGGCTACCATTTATGCCATTTTAGCTTAAGATTTCTTTTTTTCTGGTATTTGCCTCCATATTTACAAGTAAAAAAAAGTTCAGGCTATAGGTTTCAATTTTTCAATTTCATACTTATTAAATTTTTAGTATTAAACTTTGAAGATTTATTTCTATGAAGATTTTTACACCTTGTAGACTTTCACTAACTTGCTCAGGTTTCAGTAAAATCCTTCTACCTTCTGCAGACTGGGGGAATGAGATCTGGAATTCCTAAGGTTCTGTCCTTAAGGAAGTGAGTTACCACTTCTCTGTGCGACAGGGAGGGACTCTGAGCAGTCCTTTTATTTACGGTCCTGTGTGTACTCCCTGTTTAGTAGAGTAATTCCATGATTTTCAGTTTTCTGGTGGCAATCTGCCTAACAGCCAGACTTTAACCCCTCTGGGCTTAAGTTTTAGTCTGCTAATCAGGCATCATTTGCACATAGGCTTTCTATCTTCCGAAATTGTCAGTCAGTTCTTCTCGTGCTTTCTTTGTTCTTGTGAAATTATGTGTTCCTCTTGTCCTTTTCCTTACATGTGCAAGGTTTTAGAAGAGAACATCGGTATGCAAGTGTTCATCCTATCACGTTTGTGTCTTTTTTTCCCTGTCTGCTAAGAATTCATTATATATTTTTTATAAAATAGTATCTTTATGATTTCTTAGGCTTGGAATGATTTCTAATCGATTATCTTCATTTTGAGAATTTATATCTCTATACCACTAATTCATTTCTCACTTACGTGATAGCTAGTCTTACATATGCTGTATAATAACACAATTCTACTGGCAGCTTACAGAAATACTTACCTGAGATTTTCAAGTAGGTACACAAATATCAACTCATTAGTGCTCCCTCTAACCCTGAGGGATAGTTAGTGAGAGGCAGCACCTTATTTTTGCATTTATAGATAGGATGTCTCAGCTACTGAGAGACTGAAATTCCTGAGTTACCCACTACACATTTAAGGTAATAGAGTCAAGTATTTCTGACCTCTATGGTTTTGCGCTATCCAATAGGCCCCACTGAGTTCTTTATGAGCAAATTTGCCTACGTACAATAGAATGCCTTCCAGCAAAATAAATCTGTGCTATTTCCCAAGAACATGTGGGAAAAAAAAAAACCACACTAAACTATATATATTACAAACATATCCTATATATAGCACCAAAATTCACTAGAAGTGCCTATGCTTCTGGTGTATTTTTGCCTCATCGATATTTGTCAGAGATTCAAAATAATATAGTCCTCTCTTGGGCAAATCAGGCACTTGGTTACCAAAGATGTGAAAACCTATATGCACGCTGTCTTTCCACTCAACCGTATAATGCTGCACTTGGCCATCTCCATTAAAAGACTGACTTCGTACCATACTATGCATTTTATAATATTTCTATCTAAATGCAGATTTCTACATTCCGTGTGTAACATGTAGTCAGGTTTTCCATAAAAATACCAGCAGGAGAGTACATTGAAATTCATTTTGCATATTAAAGAAATCTCTCTCTGAGATTCCTTCTTTTATTTGTTTTATCAACTCAAGCAATAAGCAAGAAAATTAGAGTTTCAGCAATGATGGAAAAGCTATTTATGATTTTATCAGCCTTGCTTTTTTCTCCTGCTTAGACAATTTACAGATTCTTATGAACAAGTCAGTTTAAAATGTTCCTGCTGGAAAATGAAATAAGTCTATCTGTATCATTTTACCCAGGTACTGTAGTACTCTATTACCTGGCGACAGCTTTACTTTGAGTAACAAGCCCCTTAAATGCTTTTCTTCCCAATATCTACAGCACACATAAAATATGTCCCATAGGAATATGTTCCACTTGAAAACATTATTACAAATGCAGTAATATTTTCCAGCGTATATCTTACTGGCATGGTCAGGAATGCAGTCACAGTCTAACAGATAGAAAATATGTTTCTTCACACTTCTTACAAAAATTTTAACAGAGAAAGCATATTTGGAAATGACTGTCACAGAATTACAGTAAATTTCTGTCCAGCTAGCTTATTATATGCATTTTACTAAAACTTTACATAGGTCCACAGTCAATTTATAATAGTATATAGGAAATAAACATAATACCTGGCAAAGTGAAGTGCCTATGAAATTAAACAATGTTTCTAATACTGTAAGAAGAAAAATTAAGATTAAACAAACACTTAGCCTTCCAAATATATTTTTAAAACTTATTTTCTAAAATTCATTTTACTTTAAAAAATCCTATATTATAAAAAGAAACTAAGGCAAGTGACATATATTTACATATATTCACACACAAATGAGAGTTTGCATCTGAGATAAAGTCCTTACTGAGCAATGGCAGTGACTTAGAATGTTGAAACAATTTGAAAACATTTGACCTCATCCAGGCTGGTAAGTATTTAAATTGAAATTGCTAAAGTAAACTGAAAACCATTTATTATTTTTACAAGCATTGCTATTTTGTATGTGTATATAGTTTATATCTATTCCATGAAAACCAATTTGTATTTTTATTGTTCACAGAGATATTTTGCAATTTTTAAAACCAAATCATTTTTCTAAAGTTTTTGATCATTTCTTTCATAAGTGAGACAGAGACAGAGAAACAAAGAGACAGCCTCCCCAGCAGGGTCTCGATGCTGCAATCCGTACTAGCTTCTCCAGCTCCAAATCATGGATACATACATGCCTGATGCACTGGGAGGTCTTTGGAGGTGAACCCAGAACAGGCACCACCGTCCAATATGCCCAAGCAATTTTAAAAATGTGTTTAATTCCTAAATATGCACATTCTTTTTTATTTAAAGATAATTGTTTTTAGTTTGTTCTTTATACTTTCTAACTGCAACAATGAGAACCTTCTTGGGAAAAAAAAAGTACTGTGGTTTCTTTCTGTTTCAGAAGACCAAATATCATAAGAATCTACAGCATCATTGTGTTTATACTTTTTAAAGAATAATGATTTAAATATATTCTCCACTAAGAGATGATACAATATATACTACACTTTTATTTGTTAATTTTCAAAAAGTTAAAGAAACTGAGAGTACTTCATATATTTCCGATTTTTAATAAGCTTTACCATGGTGGTTCAAATTCAATCAAAACGGCCACCATTTGGAGAAATGGGAGGATCAATCTGTGTCACTCTGTGTCTATGTCATGGTCCAGGTACAGGGGCGTACTGAGTTGTCAATGGTCTGGAAAATGGTATGTGAAGCAGTATTTGACTCTGCATATATTCTCTTTTTAGTGGTAGAATGACTCTTCTAATTATGTATCAGCCATTACTAGGAAATAATTTATTTTCTTTTTGCACATCACCTATGAAAAATGCTTGCTCGTGTTGCTAATCTATATTTCCTTATCAGCAGAAACCCAATAACTAATATACATTCGCTCCGACTCTTTAACCATTGTATTTTATTTTATTCTGTTCAGCTGGTGCAAGCAAAGGCAAAACTGCTCTATGGGGCTTTCTGTGGGAAAACATGAAAAGGCCCTGTTACAGTGTGAGGAGTCTCGTGTATCACAGACTGGGAAAAGATTTACATGGAAATCAGTAGAGAAGGCATGATTTTCACAGCTTTTAAAGGAAGAAGTTGAGGATACTAAATTGAAGGCTAGCTTACTGCAAGGCCAAAAAGACAACTATTGTTGGCAGCTTTGAAATGAAACGAAACACCTCACTTCCAGCAGAAGGTTGCACATTGTCCCTGGTGAGACAAAGAATTAAATACTTGTCACAGGTGATCTATGGCTGACATTCTGAACGATATGGCAGAGTAAGGTGGCGGACCTCTCTGGTAGCTGTTTTCTCCCAGTTGAGCAATGAAAAGCCAAGGACAAAGCTTCGGTTCTATGGTTGTTTTCCCCTTCAAACTACCCTTTCTAGTTTATCCACGGGAATGTATTTGAAAGAAAAAATGACTTTAAGTATGTTACTCAAAGAGATATAATGGTACCTATGGTTTAGTCAAAATACCCTTTCATGTCAAATTCTGATACTGTAACACCATTAACCCAAATGTTAGGTATTATGATTCCTAGTGCTTGGGCCCCAGAGAGCAGACATTTGTTAGCAGAGTGTAATAGAAAGTAAATAGAATTCTACTGAGTGCCCCTTATTAATGACCCACTGCTTTAGGTGGATATATTGAATAGGTCTAATTCAGGGCAGACCTTGACCCCTGCATTGAATAGTGACTATTTGAATTTGTTGAACAAGGAAAAGGATAGTCAGTCTGTTGAAGTATGATCGTTCCGTTTTTACCCTTTCAGTTCATATTTTTTTGACCCATTACTGGTACAGGAGGATGTTTTAACTCCTCTGTGAGCTATGCTGTGTATTACTGAATAGTTAAGAATGTTTGTGATTGCAAAATTTCATATTATTTCATCTTCTTTTAGTATCTAGAATTAACTTTTGTCAAAGCCAGAATCTTAGGTCATAATCCTATTAAGGAAGTTTTGCAAATTTTTTCATAGGTCAGTGTGTGGTTTTAATTTGACTGAGATTGGCAAATCTAAAAGAAATAATGCTGCACTTATCCCTTCGACCATCCTTCTAGAATATTCATAGCATCAGTCAGGCTAATACAATTTGGTCTTTTATGATCAGAAAATTTACCATGTTTTAGTTTATATTAGAAATTCTAGATGGAGGGACCAGCAGTTGGCATAATGGCTATGTCTCTGGACTCCCTTGTTGTCTACCACAGTTCAAGTCCCAGACCAGACGGCTTAACCTCATGCCAGGTGTGTGTGTGTGCATGTCCAAGATCCCAAGAGGAGAATGGAAGAGAAGGGATTGTGGTGCGGCCATTGCCTCTGGGGGATGATTTCTCACTTTCTGTCTCTCTGTCTCTGTCTTCCTGGTGAGTGCATGTACCCTATAGCAAAAACCTCCCCACTCCTCAAAAAGAAAAAAGAAATTCAAGATGGAAACTTCAGTTAACTCTATGTATAGCAAACTGCAAGTTAAGTCTTGGCTTATATATAGCTGAGAAATTATATCACAAGAGATATTAAAAATATTCAAAGATATATGTATTTGAAAGTATATGTGGGGCCAACAGGTGACATCATGATTAAGGTAATGGACTCCCACATGGCTTACTGTAGTTCAAGTCCTGGACCTAGTGGCTTGCTTTCTCATGTTCTGTCTCTCTCCCTAGTGAGCACATGTGCCCTATAGCAAATTTAAAAACAATAATAAGTAAAATTAAATTTAAAAATAATTAAATAAGAAAGTATGTGTATATGTGCATGAGCTAGACATTTGCATTATATACAAATACACACATACACTTACAGTAATCCAAGTGAATTTCATTCTCATCAGTATTTCAGGGTGAATACCATCTTAAATTTTTTTAATAATAGTTTTAAGAATTATTTAATTTAATTACTTATTATTGTTGTTGCTATTTAGTTCACTATAGAGTATGCCTGTCAGAGAGAGAGAGAGAGAGAGAGAGACAAAGTAAGCCACCAAGTCTGGGACTCTCACTGCAGTCAGTCATGTGGGACTCCAGTGCCTTAGCTACCATGCCACCGGCTGGCCCCGCTATCTTCAAATCTTTAAAGTGAATGCTTTGAATTCTTTATGATTTCTACAACCCTCTCCAATTCATAGCCTAGAGGAAGCAGTGATGAGATGGAAATATAATACATCATAGTCCCTACACATAAACGTACGGATTTTATTTCACACTTCCTTAAGGATTTGAAAAGTAACAGCTCAACATTACTAAAGAAAATGTGAGCATGTGCAAAAAATGTCACAGCACGACACAATACCTACTAAGGTTATTTTCCAGTAACATTCTGAACCACTTTTTTCAGTAGTATGAGTATGTATGATGACCAATTCACCAGCTCCAGCTCTCCAGCCTCAGGTCATCTTGAATCACTTGAAGTTAACATGCTTCCTTCAAGTTTTTGCACAGCAGTTATTTCTCAGTGGGGCCTAGTCTATATACTCTGCCTAAAATTTAAATCTTTCCCACTTCCTGGTACTTCCGATCTGCGCATCCTGCTTCACAGCATCATCACCTTCTAGAATAGCATGAGGCTTATATTTACTGTGTTTGTAGTTTGCAGTTTGTCTCTCACACTCAGATGTAAACTGTACAAGGTAGGTTTTGTTCCTTGGGTTTATCAACTAGCTGGGACCATGACTGGCATAAAGTAAATATTCAAGAAGTATTTGCTGAATGAATTCTTTCTCAAATGTCCCACTTTTGCTACACATCAGTCCTGGGTCAGATGAGAAGCTTTGATCTGTTTCATCTCTCAGGCACCCTGGCTAGGGACGTTTCCTTTTAGAACTTCCATTGTTACCAAGGCATGAAAAGCAAATTCCATAAATGGTGCACTACTTTAAATGTTCCAGTTGAAGGTGACCCATGGTTCTCCCAATCACCTTGCATCGGACAAAGCAAATCGTATGTTCACATTAACTTTCCAGAGACAAAGGAATTCCATCCTACCATGTGCCCAGATAAAAATGAGGAATATTTGAGTGAATGCCTAATGACTGACACACTACAGGAAAATGTGTTACTTTCCATGACACTGGTACACATATGCATGTAACATGCATGAAGTGGAGGATGAAAGTGTAGTTTTGCTAACACTGAATTGTTTTTTCAAAATTCCACCTTTTAATTGAGTTGTTTGTTTTTTATTGTTGAATCATAATGATTCGTTATATACTAAATGTTAAACCCTTACCACATACATGATCTGCACAAAGTTTCCCCTTCTGTGGGCTGTTCTTTCATTCTCTCGATCATGTCTTTATTTTAAGTTGATCTGTTTCATTGGGTTGTTGGAAAAGTCATGACGTATTTTTCTATGTTTTTCTATGCAAAATGTGTCATGACTTTTCAGATGACCCAATATTTATTTTCCCCACCAGAGTGAGAAATAGACATAAAACAGAACAGCGAGAATGAGAAAGAGATGTGATGAGAGAGAAAGACAGATAGCCCCAACAGATTGTCCAGACTATAATACAATCGAGCCCTACCCAGCCAGGTTCACAGGAATACATGTGTGAGTTTTGTATTCACAGGAAGACCTCAGGACAAAAACTGGGGACTTCCCCATGTGGCCTCAGCAACTCAGAGCACTGAGCCGCCACTGTGCCACTGTGGCTGGCTATTGTGTCTTTTAGTTTTAGCACTGCCCGCTTCTTTATACAGGCAGTGTTCACTTTTATAGTGTCTGCTTTTTCCAGTATTAATAATATTACAAGAAATATTCACAGGCTGGCAGGTGGCGTGGTGGTTAAGGATGCTGGACTCCCACATGGTCTGCAATGGTTCGAGTCCCAGACCTGGCGGCTTGCTTTCTCTCTCACGCGCTCTCACTCTGTCCCTCTCTGATCAAATAAAAATAAATAAAGTTAAAAAAATAACACTTAATAAATAATTACATTCTCCTTTTAAAAAAGAAATATTCACATGCTTGTATCTATGGATATTTCTATAAATTATGAATTTTGTAAGTGAAATTTATGGATAAGAGCTACTTACTTGAAAAACTTTTGACAAATATTAATTTTCTTTATTAGCTTGTTCACCAGTACTATACGGAAATACCTAATCCCCTCCATATTGTCATTTATATTATTCTTCTTTGTCATTCCTTCATATAATAAAATATCTTTTTGTTCATGAAGGTCAAATTATGATATATGTGTTGGGTGGAATTAAGAGGAAAAAATTAAATTGATGGAGCCAGCAGGTGGTGGCTTAGGTGCTGGACTCCTGCATAACTGACCACGATTTGAGTCCCGGACCCAGAAACTTGAAAATCATGCCAGGTACATGTGTGCATGCCCAAAATCCCAAGAGGAGAATGGAGGAGAAGAGTTATAGCCAACCATTTTGGGGGATAATTTCTCACTTTCCCTATCACTGTGTCTTTCTATTTGGAGAGTGCACGTACCTTATGGCAAAAACCTTAAACTGATTTTTAAATGCAATAGTTGAACTTGTTAATAAAGACATTCTAGGAAAATTCTTGAATAGTAATTTTTTTCTTAGATATTTGCTGTAGCGTGCATGCACTCATCAAAGAGTCAGAGAAAGAGAGAGAAAAATTGAGAAATCACCTTCTAGGGGGACAGCTACATCACAGTCTCTTCTCCATTTTTCTTTCAAGATTTTGGACACACATACACACATACCCAGAGTAAGTTTTAAGCCACCGGACCCAGGACTTGAACTATGGTCAACATAACCATTACATCATCTGCTGGTCCCTTGAACAGTCAATTTTAAATAAAATTATTTGATTATTTAAAATAATGATTATTTAATATTAATAATCATTTCCTAATTTATTTTTCTAATATGTATTTTACCTTTTTTGCATAAATGAAGGTACACCTAATAAAAAATTCTTGTGCTTTCAGATAATTATATTACCATATGCTAATAAATGGTCCCATATCACAATTTTTATTTCTTATATATTCCACAGTTTTCTTTGGAAATTGCTAAAGCAAATAATTAACACCTTAAGATATAATTATTGTAATAAAGTAAATACGAGCCATTTAAAACCTGGTAATTGCCTGTAGAAAATATTTAGAAAAATTAAAAATAACTGAATATATTCAGAGATAATCTGTCGATGCTTCTTGCATATAAAATATGTAATTTATTTAATTTATACAAACAAAATAGTTCACAGTTATAAACACTGAGAAGAGTAAATTTAACCATTATATTGCTCATCATGTTTATCTGTGATTAAGAAATATTGTATCCAGTGTACTATGGAAAAGCGAGCATGAAGCTTTGTGCTTGGGTAGTCCTAGGTTGCAAACTTGCCTTGAGCCTATTTGTGTGACCTGGGGCTACACACTATTTGTAGATTTTCTTTTGTCCACACATAAAACCAAAAAAGAGAGAAAGAAAAAGAAAGTAAGAAGGAAAGGAAAAGAAAGAAAGAAGATAGCTTCATCAGTAAATGTTGGCATTAAATGAGATAATGTACACATTTTCTACAAATCCCAGCACATTATATATGAACGACATATATATTAGTTTTTTTCCTTCAAATAAGTATAATACTTTTTCTGATCCATAATCTATAGAAATAAAAGCTCAAGACTTCCCCATATGCTATTCTTCCACAGAAATATGTAGATTAAATGATTTATACTCTGGTTCGATGTCTATTACTCTTTGATTTTTATGTCCTTATTCTGTTTTGTTAAAATGCTTAATAGTAGCCTGTGGTGTCATTTAAATGATGAAGGATTCCTTTCTGCAATTAGAAGCATCTTTATCTCTAATTCTAAGAATTGCATTAATATCAGTGGGAGGCTGATGTGGCTATAACGTGTGGAGAGGAAATCATAGGAACTCCTGTCCAACAACTAACCAAGGGTTTCTCTGAGAGAGGGAATTCCTTATGTCCCTCCTGTTGAGATGTTTTAATTCAACGCTGCAGACTGCCTCTACTAATTAATATGTGGAGTGTTTATGTAGATTATCGAATAGGCATTACTTATTTGTATTTAGAAAAGATAAGTACTTAAAAAAAAAACAAAGTTGATCTTATTTACTGACAAAGATTTTATGTGATAAATAAACCGAAACTTCTGGATGTTGTGTGCAACTACTGTTTCTTTCCTACGATTTCTATGATTTCTCGACGTGTGAACACACCTAGCACATGGTAGCTATTTAATAAATAATTTTTGCAAAGATGCTAAAGAGATAAACATGGAAAAAATAGAAGAGACATAATTGTTGCTTCAGTCATTAGATGAAGTTTGTAAATGGTCCATGAACCAGTCATCTATTCACACGATGAATAAAAACACTTATTTTTTTTTCCAGGAAACTCCATTAATTAAAAACAAAGCAAACAAAAACAAGCAAACAAACAAAAAAACTAGAGCCATTGCTCTATGAGAATTCTATCTTATGTCAAAGACATGCTCTCTTCTGATCTGACTGAGTAGTAACCAGGAGATAGTTTATGCTAACTCTGACCTCACTGATTTACCGAGACCAACTCTCTCACTGTCTAGCTATCACTTTAAAATTCCACAATTAAATAGACCGACAAACTGAAATACTGATCCCCTGATTGCTCTTATTTTATAGTTGCAAATAGGATAGTTCAGAAATACATGAAAAATTGCTAAATTCCAAATTAGAAATTTAATTTCGATTACATATTGCTACCCCAGCTTTAATCTAACATTTATTACACTTTTCATTTCCTCTGTATTTCTTATTACTACCCGAACTTTACTCTTTCATTTATTACACTTTTCATTTCCTCTTCAGAGTCTATTTACTTCTTGTCCCTCATTTCCTCTGAGAGCCATCCTCACAAAGGCTGGGAAACTTGAGGAGTTGGGAATAACTGCAGTTATCTCATTTGGCCACATTTCCCACAGATGCTTAGGAAAGAGAAAAAAGTCTAAAGGCAGCATCTGTGATCCTAAGGGGATGGAGGTACCTGCTCAGAAATGCTTAACGCTCTCCAAGCCTATTTTTAAAAAGTACAATTTGGACCTCCAACCAGCTCAGCTCTGGGCCTCGCCTCTTGCTGCTTTCATGTTAAAAAGCTCCTTTGTCAAAACCCTTAGGTCCAGTGGTGATAACTGCTACAGAAAAATACTAGTGATAGAAAGATATATTTTCAATAACCCTTGACTTTTATTAGTTCAGCCACTGCTAGAATAAAGGGTAAGTGGGCCCTTGATAGTTCAAATGTTCCATGTCCCCCTCCATATACTTCCCAGGTCAGCATTCTTTACTGATGAAAATTCTGGTCTGGATCCTGGTGAGCTGTCCGAAGGGGAGTGTCTGCAACATTATCTACCTCTGAGCTTTGGTTGTTATCCCCCAAAGCCTAAGATCAATAATGGCAGCATGAGCTTTGCCGTGCTTTTCTTATTTTCATTATATATAAAAACCAAGTGTCAGATTAATAAATCTCTGGTAGTGAGCATGGAGAATGGAGGTTTCCTGGCACAGAGGAGAGCCGCACAATTTCATGTGATAAAACTTGAAACGTAATCAGGGAGATTTTTAAAATGCCATATAAAACTTCTCAGAAGAATTCTGTAGCTTCGGTCAACCTTACAGAAAATTTTTTAAAGATTCTATTATCTATAAAATTTTTACTAGACTATAATTTTACCGTATCTCTCTACATTGGTCCTAGTGTAAAAGGACTACTTGACAAGAAGAATTTAGCCTGAAGATGTACAGAGTTAATGTTATTATCTTTAATATAACTTCTGATTTGCAAAAGATTTTAATCCAGTCTAATGCTCATGTATCTTAGGACAGCGCATTCATATTAACCTGTGCATTACACTGAAAGAAATTTAGCTCAAGCATTTGGCAATAAATTAAAAGTCGGCCTTCAAATGTGTAGAGATGAGTTAGATTTATTGCACTCTGACTTCCAAAGCAGCGTTCTCGGGTTTTCAGTCAAATGACCAATGGATACAGTTGGAAGAACACTACTCCAAGAGCTAGAAAAAGTGAGTTTTACCAATGGCATGGGTGTTGGGTGAGTTCATTAAGGCCTCTGGCTCTCCTATTATTCCTCTGTGAAATATAGGAGCTTGATTAGATGATATCTGAGGACCATTCAAATTAGAAAATTCTGCTTTATTAAGAGATACCTTCTGTAATTTCTGCAAAATTATTGGAGCCAATTTTAGATATAATTAGTTGAAATCTTTGTAAAAAAAGAAGCATTTTTAAGTTCATTATATTGATTTCCAGATACGTATGTTGTCATGTGGACATCAACATTATATTATTAGTTCATTGTAAACAAATTTTAAATACTACATTTTATGCTACCCTTCCTAGGTTTGTAATACAGTAGAAAAAATCCAGAAAGAAATCAATTTTGATTTCATTTTATATAGCACTTTATATATCTGATAAAGGGCCTTCTCATATTTTATCTGGCATAATGTGCAAAACGAACCTCTTGATATATATA
>NW_006160040.1:10869399-10873553 GCF_000334495.1 Tupaia belangeri chinensis | reverse complement strand
ACATTACGGTTAGGTTTGAGTTGAATTGGTTAAATAAATGACTTCTTCAAGTTCACATGGGAAAAAAAAAAGGAAAAAGGCAAAACAAAACCCACACTTGTTTAATGCATATAACAAGGATATGAAAACAGTATTTGTAAAATACGACAGTGTACAAGAGAAACAGATATAAACACATAAACAAACTGAAAATATAACCTTATAGGAACATTAAGACAGTATTTAGAAACACAGTTGTAAATAAGCCCAGGTATACTTTCTTTGAAATGAATTTAAAAAAATATACTCAGCAGCTTGCTAGAGGGTCAAATTTAGGAATGTCCTCAGATGTCTCTTTTCATACGAACTTTGCCATTTATTAGTATTTAAGACTGACAGCACGTTTGCTTGGCAAGGATTTCAGCTCAAGTATTTAAATACAAGGGTCAGGGCTCTTTGAAATCTTTTTCTGTTTAATCAGCTTGTAGAGTCTTCTCTTCCTCTGGTGAAAGACTTAATGATATTTGAAAGGCTTGATGAAATTAGATTGATTTACGGAAGAATTTGGAAGAAAGGTGGTGTCAGACTTTTGGAGTATAAAATTAGTATTTCAACAAGTAATAGGATTAGAATAAAAATGAAAACTAAAACTTCTTAGATTGGAAGGTATTAAAATAGGTCTTGAAGTCCTAAAGTCAGTAAGTGTGCTTTGATCAAGGCTGTTTCATCCATTTATTCAGATGCTAATTACTGCATTTAAACAAATCAGCTGGACCCTCCATTGTGGAATAATCACAGTAAAATTGGTTTCAAATTTCTCTATGGCATTAAAAAGTTTTATTTTATTTTATTTTATTTTATTTTATTTTATTTTTGTTTTAGAGCCAAAGTTCATGTTTGGTCAATAGGTCAATTTATGATGCTTGATATTCATATTATTAAAAGATAATTTAACTAAGCAACATAGTAGGTAGAATCATTGATTAAAAGTTATGAAGAGAGTATGGTGATTACTCAATCTATACACTGAAAAATAAATTATTACTAATTTCTCTTGGTCAGTTTTCTTTTTTTAAATTATTTACTTAATTTTATTCATTATTATTATCTTAAAATTTGCTACAGGGCAAGCATTCTCATCAGTGAGAGAGAGAAAGAGAAACAAAGAGACAGAAAGTGAGAAAGCAAACCACCAGATTCAGGATTTGAATCACAGTTAGCCATGTGGGAGTCCTGTGCCCCAACTACCATGCCACCTGCTGACCCCTCTTGGTCAGTTTTCTCTGAAAATATTTTGTTCTAGTTATCTTGTATATCATTCTAAGGTGAAATATTAAACAAAAACATAAAAGTGAAGGGAACCAGCAGTTAGCGTAATGGCCATGTCGCTGGACTCCCACGTAGTCGACCGTGGTTCGCGTCCCAGACCCGGTGGCTTAAAACTCACGCCGGACGCGTGTGTGTGCGTGCCCAAGATCCCGAGAGGAGAATGTAGGAGAAGGGATTGTGGCGTGACCATCCCCCCTAGGGGGGTGATTTCTCGCTTTCTGTCTCTATGTCTCTGCCTGTCTGGTGAGCGCACGCACCCTATAGTGAAAATCTCTCTCAAAAAAAAAAAAAAACAAAAACATAAAAGTGTCAATTCATCCCCAGACATGGTATTTAGCTCATCTTTTATTTATTCCTCCAGGATATTATTTAATAAATAGCTCTTTCTAATTATTTTTATGCCACCAGCACAAAAGTTTTGGTGTGAGGACCAAAAAATGTGCTATATTTTTTGAAGAAATGTATGATCTGCATTGAATAGAATAATAACGGTAAATATTTTCTCTAAATCACCAAAAAGGAGGAAAGTTCTGCTTATTTCTATATTATAATTTGTTTACTTGAACAACTAAAGATGAAATATAGATACATCTATATTACTTCAATCATAATACAAAATACTCCTAATTTACAAACTCACCTTTTCTTTAAAAATTATTCTTTTTCTACATCACTTTGTCTGATTATTTTAACTTATGATACAGGTACATTGTAATACTATTGTACTTTACACCAGAATCTTCACAAATTTGCAAGAACTTTCTGGCTAAAAGATGTTTTCTTTTATTCTCTCATTGTAGAAGAAGGCTCAGAAGCCCTTTAGGATGAAGCAAATTTCCTAAAAATGTTGCAATTATATACCTAAAATAATACACAGTTTTTCTAATGCCTGTTGGTGATTTTAGTTCTTTCTATCATCTTCGTAGGACGCACATTTGAAGTAAAATTGAATTAAAAATACTCTGAATAAGGAAAGATAATTAAAACCACAATGAGGCATGAGTTTAGATATACTACCCTACGAAAGATTATAAAATCCCATAAAATAAAATATTGGTGATTTTAAGAAACCAAAATAATTAATTCAGGCTATCCAACTAGTACAGAATACCCTACCACCAGTAGCAGGATAAATTTGTATATCTATTAAAAAACCAATTTGGTATTATAAAGGTGGAAAATGTACGTAGCCTAAAATCTAACAATAACTCTGAATACGCACACACATTTAGACCAATGAAAATCTGAAAACCAAGTCAGCTGATTGCATGGTGGTTAAGGCAGCTGAATCTCACATGGCTGACTGATCAGTTGATTTCCCAGACTGGTGGCTTGAAAAGTACACTGGGCATGTGCATGCATGCTCAAAATCCTGAAAAGGAGGAGAAATGGAGAAGGAATTGCAGCATGATTATCCATCATGGGGATGCCTTTTTACTTTGCCTCTCTCTTTTGCTGTCTCTCTCTAGCAAGCACTGACACCTTCTAGGAAATAAAAAAAGAAATGAGAGAGAGAGAGAAAGAAAGACAAAGAAAAGAAAATCTGAAAACCAGAGTGTAATCTATTTCTCATAGTAAATAGATTATAATATAGTTGAGAAATAAAATACTGCACAGCAGTAAAAATCAAACTATAAATATAGACACAAATAAGGTTGAATATAAAAAATATTAATATTGAATGAACAAGAAAGTCATGAGGAAAAAAAAACAGAGTATACAGTACAATTCCATTTATTTAAGTTCCAGAATCTATATTAACTTTAGGATACACAAGTATTGAACTGATCAAGAAGAGCAGAAAATGACTAAAACAATATTGACCAATGGTTACTCCAAGGGTGGGAAATCAAGGAATTAGATGGAGGGATGGGATCCTTACATTGGTAATGTTCCATTTCCAATGCTGTATGATGAGTATATGCAAATTTTATTGCTTTTCTTTATGTCTTTTATATTGGCAATGTGAAGAAACCAAAATAATTAATTCAGGCTATCCAACTAATGCAATTGATATTACAAAGGTGGAAAATGTAAGTATACATACATATATATATATATATACACACACGCACGCACACACACACATAAACATACATATATATACACACATACATATATAACAAACATTTATTAAATAAAAATATTTGGAAAGATTGTTTTATATCATTATTCTCTTTAATCTAGCCTATAACCTTTCCTAGATTTTTATTCCATATTTTAATATACATGTATATTAAAATGTTTGTATCTATTTGCTATTTATTATAAAACAATCTTTTTGAATTCAACTAATACAAAATTTCAAGAAAAATGTTATTTGTTGCACTGTGCTGTGTAAGAATAGATCTTTGTCAATTTTAGGATGATCAACATCTAAATACCAACAATGCTAAGCTATTCAAGATCTTTTAAGCCAATATTTTAGGAGACTAGAGAGTAAGACTGACAGGGATCTATGGAAAGGAGGATTGAAGCAAATAAGTGGGAAATCAACTTAAAAACATTAGATTGCACCAAACTAAGGTAACTGGTATATATTGGACTCATTGTTAATTAAGGTAGTGAAATGACACACACAAAGCATGTTTAAAGACACTAAACTGGAAATAATGAAAAGGATGATCAAAATTGAAGAAAGGCTGGGTTAAAGAGAAAAATGATCTGTGCATGTTACACTATAAAAACACAACACTGGTGGCAAATAAATGTAGACTCCATGACTCTATTATTATCCATGGCTACCATAGGTGTTTTCCACCACTGCCATTTTATCACATTTTTCTCGTTTTTTTTTTTTTTTTTTTTTTTTTTTTTTTTTTTTTTTTCTTTTTTTTTTTTTTTTT
>NW_006160040.1:10861836-10869326 GCF_000334495.1 Tupaia belangeri chinensis | reverse complement strand
AAGAGATAAAACAGCCCCCAGTGGGAATGCCCACTCACATACCCTTCTCTTCCATTCTTCTCTTGGGGTTTTGAACATGCACACACATGCACTCATCATGATTTTCAAGCTCCCATGTCAGAGTCTTGAATTGCATGGTGGACCATGTAGGATCTAGCCACCTTAACCTCTATGCCACCTACTGGCCCTCTTTTTTTTTTTATTTGAAAAGTTTAATAGACAAAGTGTTTGTATTCAAGATATACAAAGTGATGATTTGAAATTATGTATATGTTGTGTAATGATTGCCACAATTATATTAATACATCTATCACCACTACTGTCTTAGATCTCCCAAACCTGTTCATCTTATAATTTAAACTTCTACCTTTGACAAAGCTCTAGTTTGCCCCACCCTGAAGCCCTTTGTAGCCATCATACTACTCTCTTGTTTCTGTAAGTTTAACTTTCTTAGGTTACATGTTTAAGGAGATTATACTGTATTTGTTCTGTGCCTGGTTTATTTTTCTTAGTCCAGTATCCTCTCTGTTCACTTGTGTTGTCATAAATGGCAGTATCTCTCCCTCTCTGTTTTTGGCTAACAATATCTCACTATAGATATGTTTATACATACAAACATAAACACACACACAGACATTTTATTTATCCATTCACACTAGACTATTTCCGTATCTTGGCTATTGTGCATTATGCTGCAAGGCACATGGGTGTGCAAATGATGCAAGTGCAGCATCCTGGTTTCATTTCTTTTGGATATAGTCCCAGACGTGAGATTGATACATTATCTTTTTAACTTTTTGAGGAACTTTCATACTTGCTTGTATGATGGCTGCACAGTTTACATTTCCATCTATATTGCAAATGTTCCTCCTTTCCCACACAATTGCAAACACTTGTTGTCTTTTTGATAATAACTACTCTAACAGTTATGAGGTGATATTTAATTGTGGTTATGGATTGCATTTCCCCAGCGTTGAATACCTTTTTATATACTTGTTGGCAATAGGTATGTCTTCTGCAGAATAAGGTCTACTGTATTACATTTTATTTTCAGAAATGAGTTTACACTGGCCTAGAAAAATAAGGAATATCTTGTGGCCCAATATACCTTCTTTTATGTACACAAAACTCTTTAAAAAAATGTTATTTCCTTGATTAGCCTGTGGCCTGGTGGTTAAAATGACTGGATCCCGGGACCAGCAGTTAGCATAATGGCTCTGTCACAGGACTCCCATGTAGTTGATCGTGGTTCAAGTCCTAGACCCGGAGACTTAAACTCACGCCGGGTGCGTGTGTGTGCATGTCTAAGATCCCTAGAGGATAATGGAGAAGAAGGGAGTGAGGTGTAGCCATCCTCCCTGGGGGGTGATTTCTAGCTTTCCATCTCTGTCTCTCTATTTTTCTGGCGAGCACACATGCCCTATAGCAAAAAACTCAAAAAAAAAAAAAAAAAAAAAACCAAAAAACTGTATTCCACAGTACCAACTTCACAGTTTAAATCCTGGAAATGGAAGCTTGATAACCATGCTGAGGGTGTGTGTGCATGCTCAGAATATCAAAAGGAAGGAGAGATGGAGGATTTCTTCCTGAAATTAGAAGCATCTTATAAATGGAGGAGAAATGTTTGCAGCGTAACCATGCCTCATGGAGAGGGGTGCTTTTTCTCTTTTCCCAATTCCTCTCTCTCTGTCTGTGGCTCTCTTTGGCTAGTTATCTAGTATCCTCTAGCAAATTTTTTAAAAAACGCCATTTCCTTAATCATTCCACATCAATAGCATTGCATAAAATAGAAATAATTTTGCAAATAATCATGTATATTTCTTCTGATTTGAGAGTTAAAGTCAGCGATTATTACATCTCTACGTAATGGTGGTTGGTCTGTGAAAATACAAATCTCATAAGATTCATGAGGCAAAGATTATGTTATCAATGTTGATAGAACATTAACTAGCCTTGTAAACCATAATGACTTATTAGTGACCAATAAAATCACAGGCCTTGCCATAACAGATTTAAACAAAGTAACTACAACAACAAAACACAAAATTCACAGTATAATCGGTCAATGTGGGCTGAGTTCAGCGTTTTTACAACTGTTTATAAGTTAATTAGTAAAGCATGATAAATAAGTGATAGAACAGTAGGTACTGCGAGTATAACACTGACTAAAATAAAAAGTTAAGTGAATAAAAATATACATTATAAAACATACGTGTAATCAGATTACTCAAGTGAAAAGGGAGCAATTCTCTTTTTTTGAGAGGGATATTCTGCTATAGGGGACATGTGTTCACCAGATAGAGAGACAGAAAACAATCCCCAGGGACAAGGCCATGCCACATTCCCTTCTCCCCCATTCCCCTGTCACACACGTGCCCAGCGTGAGTTTTAAGCCACGGGGTCCCAGACTTGAACTGCGGTTGACTATGGGGGATCCAGTGATGTAATCTTTACTCCATCTGCTGGTTCAAAAGGGACCAATTCTTTGAAAGACACAAGGTACCCAAACTTACACAAATAGAAATAGACCTGTATCTATTAAAGAATTTTATCAATAACTATTGGGTCATTGGGAAAGTCATGATGTACTTTTGCATACAAAACAGAAAAATACATCATGAGTTTCTCGACAACATAATATTACCCTTCCAAAATAAAAGCCCCAGGATCATATTAACATACATACTATCAGCTGTCTTAGGAAACAAATGGTACTGATTCTACACAATGCTTTCCAGAAATAGAGAGTAAATGTTTCCTGAGTCATTCCAAGAAACTAACCTTACCCTAATACCAAAACTGAATGAACACATCATAAGAAAGGGTAACTGCAGACCAACACTTCTCACAACTCCGAAGAAAAATGTAGCATCTCCATAATTATAGTAGAACTCATTTTGGATCATTCCTCCTCATGGCTTAATTCTATATTCTGGAATTATAATACATAGTCTCAAAGTGTATCATTCATTATACAATATAAAATAAACTTTGATTAGAGATATCAGTCTGCCAAGATCAAACAAAGGCTTAGATTCATGTCATACCTCCTGAGTCTTTTGCAATTGAAAGAAATATTCCTCTCCTACTACAATAGAACATTTTCACAAGTGGATTATTGCTTTTCTATATTATTCTATAATCTCTTGTATGCTTCTTCACCAACCTGGAATGTTCACACCAACTCTCCTACTCTTTCGATGACACTGTTTAGAATTTAAATCTCTCCAAGGTCTTCCTAATAGATTTTCTAATTTATCATGATCTATAAGAACCTTGCCATACCTATTATTTATTTATTATTATTATTTTTTAAGGTTTTTGCCATAGGGTATGCGGTATGCTCACTGGAGAGAGACAGAGGAGAAAGTGAGAAATAACCCCCCAAAGATATGGTCACAGTGCAATCCCTTTTCCTCCATCCTATTCTTGGGATTTTGGGCACACACATGCACCTGGTGTGAGTTTCAAGTCACTGGGTCCTGTACTTGAACCATGGTCTGCCATGTGGGACCCAAAGCCTTAACCACCATGCCACCTGCTGGCTCCAGCATACCTAAATTTTATTTTCTTGCTCTCCTCTTTAAGAAAAAAAAATCAAAGAAATATAGAGTTAAAAAAAGCCACCTTGAAATATACTTGAAAATATGTGTTCTGAATTTGTGTAGTAAAATACCAGAATGTAATCAATAAAATGTCTCACTCACGTTCGACATAGTTTTGTGAAAACAATAATGTTCTAGGATGGAGTAAAAGAAAAAAATAATGGATTTCAATGAGGAGTAACACAGTTCACAGAAAGTATAATGAAAACAGGAACTATGTCTCTGAAAAAATACACAAAATGTGCTAGTAAACATAAAAATCACAAGATGTGTAACTAGAGTCTGAAATGAAGGCTCCTTCTGATGACTGTGGGCAGAGTTTTGCCTCTGAAGAACTTGCAGCTACAACAGCGTTAGCTGGGTTCTAAGAAGCCAGGATTTATAGAGATACTACCCCAAGAAATATGAGCAAGACCTATGTAGAGAAAAGGAAAAAAAAATGGGATTTTATTGAAGCAGAGCTGACCATGACATTTTAACTATTTGTAAGACATCACGCTTGTAATAGATTTACCAGGGAAGAGTTAGTTTTAAATACAGAAGAGTGAGAATGTGAAAATTTCCCATAGCTGCTCTGTAAAACTAAGTTTTGTGAAGCAAATTAATTTTACAGCTGATGAATCTCTGATACTCAGAGTGTATGCATCCACTTGATGACAAGTGTTTCATGTTTCTGACAGATAGTCCTAGATATTCAATCTGAATGTTAGAAACCAAGAAAAGATTTCACACTGAAAACCACCAGATACTAGTGAATAAGAATGTCAGATGCAATCACTTGAAGTCTGCTTATTTAATTTGGGCAGGAAAGTATATGAGACCCTGATTCATTCAGCTGTAGAAATTATTTCTTATTCTACTACCTCATTTGTATATGGTATTTGATATTCTTAAGAGTGATATGCCATTAATTGCTTAAGCGAAAAAAAAAATCAACTTTGGGGAGAACATGAATGTCTCAGCAATTTACACCCTAATTAGGTCTTAAAAATAATTTCCCTAATCTCAACTTAAATTCATGAGTTTTCTTTACAGTATTTGAGATACTAAGGCACAGCGCTTAGAAAAATAGCTCAAACTCCTATAAATTAATTGTACTTAACATTATTGGGGGTAATAAATGAATGCTTTACAATCTGGTCCCAATTTTAAAAACTCACATGAGCACGTTTTGCTTGACAGTTTGTGTTCTACGGTGAGAGAGTTAAAACCTCTATTTATTTTTTTTATTCTACTTAGCAAATAGAAATAATGTTTTCTTAGTCCACATTTTGATAACACTCCTTTTAATTTTTAATATTTTATTTCACACTTAATCTAAGACAGAAATCATAGTACAGACCAGCTATATTACCTCTGAATAAAACTGTGTAAGGATTGTCACTTCTAAAAATACATTTTTTTGTTCTATTTCTTGTTACACACACCTATATTAATTTCAGAATACTTTTTTGGTAACTAGGTATTGTAAATGAACAAAAGTTATCACAAGTACTTTGTCTCGCTTTTCAGCAATTAACAGAAACATGTGTCCAAACCAATGCCAGAAAATGATGCTTCTTTTGCACCTTAGTTAGTGATTCTGATGAACAAACAGCATGCTATCTAGCATATGTGATGGCGGCTGGTTCCCTTAGGTATGCTAATATCATACTAAACTCTATAGTAGGATTTTGCCAAAAGGTTTTTGATTTTTGAATATGTATCATTAGCATTATTTTTAATTTTTATTTTATACACTCAATCACTGTACATCACCACAGCTTTTAAAAGTAATTTTCCCAGCAAAAATGCACTACACATCAATCTAGTTAAAGATATTATCAGACACGTTATCATCAACAGACAATCCTCCATTTCTGTGTCCCTTAAATGTCTTGTCTGTCTTTTCTCCTTGAGTCTCTTCCTCTCCCCCTCTCTCCTACTTTCCTCCAAAGATATCTCCAGTTTCTGCAACATTAGCCTTATGAACTTTTTACATATTTGCTATGGAAAGTGAAACTTTTTCAGTGCTATGTTCATGGATGAAGGACTAAGGAATATGTATCACTAGAACAATAAGATAAAATTTTCAGGTATTGTCTTATTTCTCATTTGCAATTTTGCTTTTCACTTAGTCAAAAAACAAAAACAAAAACAAGTTTTCCAATTCACTTGACCTAACACTAGTAGAATCACATTCTGTAATGAGTATTTTTGACTATTTATATCTTTCAGACTACCCAGAGTTCAAACACATACATTAATAAATCTGTATCTGTTACTTCAACAAAACAATGTTGGTCTCTTTGAGTCATCTGGTAAATGATAAGCAGTGAACAGAAAGGATGCTGTCAACAATAAATGACACATAAGTGATATAAAAATATGGGCTGGGAAAAGGATGAGATGAACTGACAACAGTTCTTTAGCGCTAATGCTTACACGATTTCCAAAAAGAATATATGGATCACTACAATGTGGTGGGGCTTCTGTAAAAAATATAGTAATGATTGCAATCCAAAAGTGTAAAATATGTTTATAGTGGGTTGAACAGTGTCATTCCTCAATTCATGTCCACCTGAAACTTAAGAATATATCCCTGTTTGGAGGTAAAATAAAGTTAACATGAGGTTATGCTGTATTTGTGGGCCCTGAGCCCAAGGGCTGATGCTCATTTAAGAAGGGGGGGAAAGGTCACATAACGACTATGACAGGAGTGATAAAGAGATGTAGACAGATATAACATTTAGGGGTGAAAATTATGGACATTTACAAGTAAAGATAAGAAATGAGAATTGAAAGTTAAAGATGAAAGAATTGATCTCTAGGAGACCTACGCTATGAGAAATACAAAAGGGAAAGGGAGTTCTTTGGGTAGAAGGGAAATCATACTAAATTAGACTCAGAAAAATTATGAGCACTGGAAAAGTTAAATATAAGGTTAAAGTAGAAGATTTTATTTATTTCTTACTATTTCTAAAAGACAATTGACTATTTAAAACAAATGTATGACCTTATTAAAATAAATATATTAACAAAAATAGTTTAAAATCTATTTTTACAAAAGAAATCTAAGCACAGATCAGTGCACTGATGATTCTTTTAAACACTTTAGGAGACAATAGCAAAAGCCTTAAAAACTCAGAAAACATAGGAATAATACCTTTGTTTTGTTAAACTTGCATAAGCTGACACCACAACCTTATAATGATGTTATAGGAGAAAAATGAATGATTTCTATACCTTATGAGCATTGATTCAGATGTATTTAACAAAATGATAGGAAATAAAGTTCAATGATGCATTTTTGGAAAGATAATATATGATAATATATTTAACCTAACTATGTACAGTGTACTCATGTTGAAAAGATTCATTTTGCAAGGTAAAATGATATAAAATTATTGAACGTATAAAAAACCCAAAAGGATAATATATAAAGCCAAGAGAAGATTAGTTTAGGAATGCAATGTTGGCCAAAACTTTGAGTATTAATCAATTAGCAGAAAAAAGAAAAACAATGTAATCATATAAATAGATGTACAAAAGGCATTTGAAAACAATTTGAAAACAATTCACGATAAATACTATAAGCAAACTAGTAGTAGAAGGAAACATCCTCAAGCTAATAAAAGTGGATCTAGTAAAACATACAAGTATAGCTATGTATTTGTCTACAGGCTTATAGCAGATTTTTTTCATAATATCTCGGTTTGGAAATGATGTGACCATTACTATGAAAATGGCCAATAGATCATGATGTACTTATATAATTGACTATTACTCAGTGGTTAAAAACAATACAATGAGCTCCTGATGTACAAAACCAATGAGGCTCAACATGGATGGGCTCAAGATGTTTATTGACCTTGCTATGGTTGCACGTGAGGTAGAGCATTCCTG
>NW_006160040.1:10856900-10861805 GCF_000334495.1 Tupaia belangeri chinensis | reverse complement strand
ACAATACTAGGGCTATGTGCAAAGGCCCCAGTTTCTGATCCTGGGTCAAACCAAGCTAGTCAGGTTCACCTGTGGATGTGCTCATGGTCCTGGCTAGCTGGATGGCTGGGGTGAGGATAATGGCAAGATACCTTTCTCTCTCTCATGAAATAAATAAATAATGTTGTCTAAATTAAATGAGACCAGAAAGAGCACTGTTTGAGATACTATTTATATGAATTTCAAGAATATCTAAAACTAATCTTTGGTGATAGAATTCGAAACAGTGGTTGGCTGTCAGTGTGGTGAAGGTGATGGAAATAGATTGGAAGAGGACATGAATAAATTTCATTAATTGATGGAATTGTTTGTCTCTACTGGAGATACACACACACAAATGTTACTTTTTGCAGTTAAGAGCTGTATGTTTTACTGTGTGTAAATTTTACCTCAAATAATATTTACATAAAGCACTTGATACTCTGAGATTTACTTGGATAGAAGATATATATATATATATATATATATATATATATATAGACATGATAGAGATATTAAAATTGTAGGAATTATCCATTTATGAGCAGATTCTCTCTATTACAATGTAGGTTCATGTGCAATTCAAATCCCTTATGACTTAAATACTCAGTTTTAGGAACCATGTCTATGAAATTTCATTACCTTGACTTATTGATGGAACTTTTGAAATCAGATATTTGACAACCATACTTGAAGAATATAGACAAAAACTCTTTAAAATCACACTTGACCTTAGGGTACCAAGACATGAGAAATAATTTTCATTTTAAAATGACCATAGATTAAGATTAAGGAAATTCTTCAGATGTTCATATATGTACTTATTAAAAAATAAATAACACAGAGTTGAAAGGGTGTTACCCTTGACCTCAGTTCTATTCTCTATCAGTGTATATAGGATTTTTTTTTCCCTTTTGCCACAGGGCACGTAGACTTTTGAAAAGACAGAGAGAGAGAAAGGGAGAAAGTACTCAGTATACGACATGGTCATGCTATACTCCCTTCTCCATTTCTCTCTCCTTTTTGGACTTTAGGCATACTCACACTCACATGTGCACATCCCCAGCACTGCTTTTCAAGCTGTTGGATCTGGGACTCCAAACATGCTGTTGGCCTTGTGAGCTCCAAGTACCAAAACCAGTAAGCCATAAGCTGGCCCAGAGCATTCTGATTATTATGTTTTCTGGTTTTGCTTTGTTTTCTTTTTGGCTCTGAAAATTTCTGATTTTTCAGTTAGAGCAAGTGGTATAAGTTACAGCACAAACTATTTTATACCTGAGGAGAGTAATTAAGTTTATAAAATGGTTGTAGTGTAATTATTTCCATTTTTAATACAACTCTACATATACTAAGAAAAAATAATTCATTCCTGTGTCAAAATGCTATCAAGTTAGAAAGGCTATTTCAGTAAAAGATTGAATTTCAAAGTATCTCCTAGGTAAACGATTAGCTCAGCTTTTTTAGTGAATATTAATTATTTCCAAGAAAATTTTACTATTGCTGAGTTGAAATAAAGTGTGCTATTTTTGTAAGGTACACATTTTTGATATTCTAAGAAATTTTCTAATCGCCACATTAAATAAATTATTAAAATGCAGTTTAATAATAAGTTGAGATGCTCTTTCATCTTTGTTCTCCTCATGGCATGTTCCTTATCAGCTTTAGACACATAGACTTGAAAATCAGTGAGATTCTTTTTGAATCAAATCTCAAGGTTTGTAATCATAATAATGCATGAAGGGAGTTTATTATTTGTTTTAAGAATTTTAAAAAAATTTATTCATAACTATCCATTCATTATAGTGTATCCTTATTGTTTGTGGGATACAAATAGCTTTATGACTTGAAAACATTTTTGGCTATTATACATTAAAAAATTAAGCAGATTTACCAAAAAAAAAATGTCTCATAGTGTTTGCTTTATCAACAGGCAGCATGATTCCCATGAATCTTTCTTTGAGAGAATGTGTGGTATTAATATTTTCTCATAAGAAACTTTAGATAATGTGGCTCTGAAGAGTTTTACTAAATGGAAAGACTATTTTTTAATAATTACAACTTCTGTATAAAGTAACCATTTGACTCATTCTTACATTTAATTTTGTCACTCATGCCACCGTTATTCTCATGGTACCTACTGATGCCAAAATGTGCACAAGAAATATTTTTTGGTAATTCAAACCACCCATGGGTCAACAAGTGGTGTGGAGGTTATGATAGGTGGAACCCACATGGCACATACGTGCACTCACCCTCTAACAATAAACAAACAAACAAATGAACAAAGTCAACTGAATTCAGAGTAAGATTTTCCTTAGAAATGCAATTCTGTATTTGTCAAAGATTATGATAGGGCAAAGTGGTTCGTTTTAAATTTTTACTTTTTAAATTATAAATTGAGAAGTTATAGTTGCATATATTTATGGGGAACAATGTGATATGATTTATGAATACAACTTGAAATATTTTTTCACATTTTTATTTCATTTTCTTTTATATATTCAATTCCATTATTTAGCTTACAAAGTGAATATTTCAACAGGTGAACATTTCTCCCTAGTCCAGTTGAGAAAACTATAAAATATCTTTAACAGATAACACATTTATTTGGCCCATTAATGGTTTGCCTCCCTATTTTTCTTCTAAATGTTTTTCCTCAGACTCTACTCTATCACACACACTGTATCTGGTATTTACATCCGTATACTGTGTTTCTATATCCTTTAGTCAATCAGTTTCAGTCATAGAGTGCAGACACTCGGTATATATTAAGTGGGGACATACAATGTCTTGAAATAATTAAATAACTCTAATTAGCACATACATCACCTCTAATAGTTATTGTAGATTGGAATCATTTGAAATTTACTATCTTAGCAATTTTAAAATGTATTCAAAAAATGTACTCAAAATTATTATTCCCTGTATTTACCAAACTCTGTAATAGATTGCAAAGGAAAAAGAAAAATGTATGCTGTTTTTTTTTTTTTTTTTAAATCGAGGCTTTTTACCTGTTTGGCATCTTCATATTTCCCCTAATCCCTCAGCCTAATCATTCTACTCTCTGCTATTTTTAGTTTGATCACTTTAGATTCCTCATATAGGTGAGAACACGCAGTAATTATTTTTCTGTGCTTGGCTTATTTCACTTGCATATTTCACTTGTATCCATGTTTCAAAAATGACAAAATGTCCTTCTTGTTAAAGGCTGAACAGTATTCTATTGTGTCTACATTCTGTAATTATCTATTGATGGACACTAATGTTAATTCCCTAACCTGGCTATTGTGGATAATGCAGAGATCTCTGACATACAGCTTTTAAACATTTTGGATAAATAGTAAAAAGTGTAATTGCTGAATCATATGGTAATTTTATTTTTAGTTTTCTGAGGAACCTCTTCACAGTTCTCAGTAATGGTGAACCAGTTTACATCCCCTCCAACAATATAAGGGTTATCTTTCTTCACATTTTTGCCCAAATTTATCTTTTATCTTCTTGATAGTAGTAATTCTAACAGAAGTGAGGTGATTTCTCATGGTGGTTTTAATTTGCATTTTCCTAATCATTAGTGATGGTGAACATTTTTTCACATACCTGTTGGCCATCTGCATATATTCTTCTGAGAAAAGTGTATTCAGATCTCTTGGCCATTTTACAATTCAATTATTTTTTTCTTCCTATAAAGTTGAATTCTTTATATACTTTGAGTAATAACTTCTTTTAGCTATGTGGCTTGCAAATATTTTATCCCAATCTGTAGCTTATGTCTTTAGTAAATTGTTTGCTTGGTTGTGCGGAAGCTTTTTAGTTTGATATATTCTGATGTGTCTATGTTTGCTTTTGTTACCTGTGCTTTTGGAGGCAAATTTAATAAAAAAAAAAAAAAAGAAAAATTATTGTCTATACCAATATGTTATTTTTCCCCTATATTTTTTTTCTTGTAAAGCTTTATACTTTCATTCCTTTTTTTGAAGTTTTAATCCATTATTAGTTCATGTATAAAAATGGTGTAAAGTAAAAGCCTGATTTCATTTTTATGCATATGGATATCTAGTTTTAACATTCTTTTGAGCAAATGTGGTTTCACAGTAAATTCAAAGGCATACAGTTATAATTACATATTGACTTTCTATTAAATTGAAGATTCTACTTAACCATGGCCTCAGTCAAAGGGGTGGGATGCAGGCTCTTTTTAACCTTCAGTAAATTGAAAGAAGAATAAAATTGTTGTGACAGTAAACCTTTCACACTTGCCTATAAACACTAAGGGAAAAGTCCATAGTCACTGATGTATAATCAGATTTCTCCCTCTGCAAATTAGTAACTTAAATAATTGCCATACTTTTGCTTGAAAAAAAAAATGGCTATAGGTATGCATTAGATCATGAACACTGAGCTCTCTGTAAGTATTCATTAGAGAAAAAACGCTCATGTAGAGATGAAATTTTAAAGGCCAGGCAGTTCCAGGTAATTTAAAATCTGTTGTCTCACTCTCTTTCTCATGTAGATGAGAGCCTAGAGCAAAAACTGCATTCTTTATATTTATTCCCATTAGAACTACATCTAGGACCAATCTGCTGCTGCGTATTTATTTTCATATAACAACTTCATATAAAGTTCCTTTTAAGTTGAATATTTCTTGCTTTGCTATTATTTTGTATTGTGAGGCCAAATGCAAATTGTTTTATGAACCCAAAGTCTCAGCGCACTAGGAAGAAACTGCATTAAAAAGAAGAAAAGAAAAGTAAAAAGCTAAAATTTTCCAAAGGTGCTGATGATGATTAACACCTACTAGGGTATCAGAAGCTTTATTTCATTTGGCCAGATTCTGATCATTTACATCAATAAAGATTTTTCTTTAAAATTCTTTTCTTTTCTTTTCTT
>NW_006160040.1:10852113-10856869 GCF_000334495.1 Tupaia belangeri chinensis | reverse complement strand
TATAATGTACTTATAAACAACATATTGCAAAATCCAGAAATATTTCACATAGTTCTCTCAATTGATATCACTGGTTTTAACTTCACTACCTTAAATAAATTATTGTTCTAATTTTTTAAATTGTGACCTCAGTCCAGGAAACACAAAATGTTTGAGTATTATCCCTCACTTTACAGCAGACCTTGTAAATTTGTTCACAGATAGTGACAAAGTGAACTATTCTGATTTATTGCCCATAAAAATGGGAGCTAGAAGTATAGGTATAAAACTTGTTTAGCTCGAAATATCAGGAAGGTAGCAGCCTTTACAATTACTCTTACCAATCACCAACGGTGACTTTGTTTTGATTGCATCAGAAACTGCCTTCTTGTCTTGAAGTTCTTTGTATTGTACCTGCTTAAGCAGATTTATTCCAGATAGTAATTCTTATTTTCATCACTGTCAAAAGTACTCTGCACTTGGATGGATAAATTTAGGTGACAGAAAAATGTTTCCTTGATTATAGTTTTTACAAGAGGCATCTCTGGTTATTTGTCCTCCTACTTGACTATTGATTGATTATATTCCAACTCCTCAGTCATCTTTACCTTCACTTTCTACCCAATATTTTTCAAAACTCAATTTGATAAGAAATCTCACTCAAAAAAATTATTGGAGTTATTCAGTTTGCACACACAACTATCACCTAAGAAACAGTAAGTCTCCTCATGCTTTTTGTCAGTAATGAATGCCTATGCAAATAACATGCCTGCTTTGGCAAACAGTAATAAAGACTCTGGTTTCATTCTTCAAATCAATCATGAGATGTTTGAATTTTTCTGATTTCTTAAAAGAAAAATATCTGTCCACTATTTTACTTAAGCTGCTGGACAGAAAATTCAATCTGCCCATCTAGAAATTTAGGTAAAATAGAAAATGAAACTGTTCAGAAAATAATGATAATTGAAGCAAACACATATGTATTATAAGTAGTTCTTTCTATGTGTCAGACGTCATTCTAAGACTTAAGTTATATTATACAGTTATCATTAACACGCCCTGAATAGTATGAGGTAGAATCCATTATTCTCTCTCTTGTACAGGCAAGGACACTGAGATACAGATTTGGAGATATACTGGCATTATGTTTTTCCAAAGTCACGCTAGTCAATGTCTATCTGACTGTGTGCTCTCTGAGACAAAGTCATAGCTGCCTTGATAAAGGTTTACTGAGAGGGTAATTTACAGCTTGGTGGATGTATTCAGTGGATGTTGGTTCTCTATGCAGCTGCAGATTTCACTTTCGTGTGCCCCACCTTCAGTGCTTCTTGCCACTGCCACCTGCTGCCCAGATTGGCCTTGCTGGAGCTGTGACTCTGCATCATCCTTGACTGCTGCCCACTGCTCCGCACCTTTGTCCTGGGCAAGCTGGAGCTCTTAAGGAGTGAGCTGCAAAACTGGGGAGGAGAGTCTGAATAGTCTGGGACTAAAAGATCAGAGGACCACTAGCTTCCTTACTGAAGGGACAGGAGGCCAGTTTTCTCAGAAGTGCGAAAGACTGCATCAAGTAGAAAAATCGCCTCAACCAGAAATTCCACACAGGGCTAGTACCAAATTCTGAAATGTAGTCAAAGAGTAGAAGGACATGGAAATGGTGGAGGTGGTGTCAGTGAGATTCATACATACCCTCACAACGTCAAAGGTAAATTTGAGTCTAGCTCCATACTAGGGCTTTGACCAAATCCCACATGGCAACCATGGTTGAATCTCTTGTCTGTGGCCCTGAAACACACAGGGCATGTGTGGGTGTGCCCAGGATCCAGCAGGCTGGAAGAAAAAGGAAGGAGATTGTGTGTTACTTAGACCCTGTGGAGGATGCTCATCTCTCTGGCTCTCTCTCTCTCTTTCTGTCTCACTCTTGTGTACAAGCACATGCTCTCTCAAAAAGTTAAAAATATTAAACAAAAAATTAAAAATTTGAAACTTACCAGTCTGAATCCTCAATTTATATCATTAACTATTACACTAAAATGTCCGACAAGGTGCCGAGGACACAGTCATGATCAATAAAAATGTTTATGCCCTTATTGCCTTCCACTTTTCAGAATCGATGTTATCTGTCATGATCAATAAAAATGTTTATTCCCTTATTTATGCTTTCAACTTTTCAGAATCGATGTTATCTGTTCTTCTCCAAGGACTTTCCTATATCAGCCTTACTTATCATGTCCCTAAGAGATCCGAAGCAGATGATTGTATTCCCCAGTGTTGAAAATTATTTGCATGTACACTCAGAAATTTGCTGTAAAACTGATAAAAGCCCAATACACTGGAACTTCCATTTGCAAAATCCTGGCTTTCAACTTTTCAGAATCGATGTTATCTGTTCTTCTCCAAGGACTTTCCTATATCAGCCTTACTTATCATGTCCCTAAGAGATCCGAAGCAGATGATTGTATTCCCCAGTGTTGAAAATTATTTGCATGTACACTCAGAAATTTGCTGTAAAACTGATAAAAGCCCAATACACTGGAACTTCCATTTGCAAAATCCTGAACTGATGGCATATGTAAAAGATTTTGTGGCGTTTCACCCTCCCTGCTGAGAACAAAACAAAACAAACAACAACAACAAAAAAATGGTGACTGAGACAAAGCACGTTGAATCTCTTTGGGAACAAGAGAAATATAGAAATCTTATGATTTCCAGGACCACAATTTCTCTTAAGTAAGTCTTTTGTGACTGTGATCATTATTTTATCTAAATAAAATGCCAGATTGGTGCAGTTTTGTTTTGTTTTTTTTAATTTTTTGATGATACGGGTATAGGAGAGGACTTGAATTTAGGTGTGCAAGCTACTGTTTAACCTTCTCTATTGTGCATTTTCTTTTCTTTCATTAGCAAAGGTTTCTTATAATAACAACTACTATGCTACTACTCTTAAGGGACTAGAGGATACTAGGGAAGCCTTATTAACATATAATAGGATGACAATGGGATAATAGGAAGAATAGTAGGTATTGTGAGAGTAAAAATGATGGTCATCCAACTTTTTGCCTTTAAGACAAGAAGGAATTGCAAGTAGAGGTGGAAAGCAAGCATCCAGAGAAAGAGAACATCTTATACAAAGGCCCTCGGAACTTGGAAAGTCTGAAATGTATGACATATGCACATCTTTGACTTCTGAGTGATATGCTTTAATTTCCCTTTCCAATGCTTTAAACAATGTGTCTCCAGTAAAACTCCCATATTTAGGAAGTGATTGACTTAATTTATTCTCTTCCTGTAAAAGCTCACACCTTACTCCATCCTTCCAATCCAGCTGTTATCCTCAGAATGGCTGTACTTGTTAACACTCAGTATTTCAACATGTGCTTCCACATTTCCCCTTCCCATCTATCATTTGGCATCAAGTTTGAAGCCATTATTAAACATGTTAGTGTCTTAATGTACTGAAAACTATCGAAGCACATTTTAACATGTCCCTAACAAACAGAGTGATGCTTGCCAGGGTCACAATTGACAAAATATGTGGTGATAAAAGAGACATTTGGGTTGTACTTGGCAAAAATATTATCTTTCATTTTCTGAGAAATAATATCAGACAATTCTTTCCTATTTCTTTAGAACTCAGATGCCTCATTTATTGCTTGATATCTATTAGAACTGGAAAATAGTCTTTTTCCTGTTCTTTAAGCTTGGTCATAAACTACTATGGCATCAATATCTGTGTGTGCGCTGTCTCAGATGGGATTTTACTACCTGACACTTTGATTATAGTGTATGCAAATATGCAAATGATGAATTCCTGAATGATTAAAAAACATGTTTTTGTGCACTTAAAAATGTTCATAGCTTATCTACCATATTATACTTTTTGATACAATTGCCTTTTAAACTATAAATTGATTTTTTTAAAGTGAATTTTTCTATCCATATAACCTTGAATTTTCATATAACCCTTTTTTTTTTCTTTGTAGTAAATGTTCCTAGATGAGATTTGCCTTGTTTTATGGGGCTAACTCAAATACCTATGACTCTAACTTCCTCTCCTCAGTGCTTTTTGTAAGCTCAGAATTTTCTCCTAGTAGGATCTTGCATTTGGCTGTGTGTTTTGGTTCTAATAGAACAATAGAACCTATGGTTCTATTACTGGCACTCTAGTGTCAGCATTCTACTAGCACAAAGGTGTCTAGAGGTGAAATGCAGGAAAGAGAGTGTTACGTAACATTTTCAAGGGAAAACCTTTATCTCTGTGTTAGTAATTAAGAAAGAATCTGTTGGGGCTAACAAGTGGCATGGTGGTTAAAGTGCTATACAGCCACATGACCGACCACCACGTTTCCAGTCCTGGGCCTGGTGGCTTGCTTTCTTTCTTTCTCTTT
Organism: Tupaia belangeri chinensis; assembly: GCF_000334495.1. Taxonomy (NCBI): domain Eukaryota; kingdom Metazoa; phylum Chordata; class Mammalia; order Scandentia; family Tupaiidae; genus Tupaia; species Tupaia belangeri. The sequence goes on along the minus strand of NW_006160040.1, from coordinate 10,852,505 downwards.
CTCCCTCTCTGTCTCTCTCTGGTGAAAATTAAAAATACTACTACTAATAAAAAACAAATAAAATTAAATGCATAAGTGTAAAAGAAAAAAAAAAAAAGACAAAAGAAAGATTTTGTTGAACTTAACAAAAGAAAGATCTCCAGTGTGAGATTTTTCTACTGAAATTTTGAACTTGGTTATTTAAGTTAAATTGTCACCCAGGGTTGGTTCTCCCTAATTCAGACTATTCCTCCATCTTCTTATATCTCCTGGCATACTATGCTACTTGTGTCTGAAAAGGCATTATCTAAGCTCAGGACTTTGGTTACAGCTCACTGACCTTAGAATAATCCCCTTGAAGGTCATTCTGCCTTCCTATCACCTTTTTCTTTTTTTTTTTATGAGTTCCACCC
>NW_006160040.1:10843894-10852060 GCF_000334495.1 Tupaia belangeri chinensis | reverse complement strand
GACAGTGTGAGGGAAATAGAAAGCACACCCCAGGGGAGATGGCCACATCATAATCCCTTTTCCTCCATTGTCCTTCCAGGATCTTGGGCATGCATGCACACGTGCCTGGAGTGATTTTTAAGCTACCAGGTCCAGGAATCAAACCAGCTCAACCATGTGGGAGTTCAACAATGTAACTGCTATGCCATCGGCTAGCCCAGCATCACTTTTTCCTATGATTCTGTTCTTGTTCTTCTTTCTTGCAGTGAGAGTAAGATTACTTGAGTTGAAATAGTATGTTATAGAGACTACTAGCTTTTTACTTATGTTGCTTTTCTTATTAACAGAACCTTAAGTCAGCGAAGTGGTGGTAATGCACAGTACTCAGAAACCATTCTACACAGCCAAACTTGCAATTAGAAATGTCAATGAGATGTGAGACAGTCATTGGTTAGGAGTTCACAAAGGTCTGTTTATTCATTGCCCTTTCCATGTTTCCTTTTTCAAATACTAGACATAATAGTGATGTGACTTCAAGGTAAAAAACAAAACACTAAGGGTAACAGTGGAAAAATAGAAAGATCCTGGGTTTTTGACAATTTCTCAAAACTTCTCTATTAGCTTTGATGTGTCTAAATATGAACTTCTAGAAAAATGACTCAATTCTTTTTCTTTTTTTTTTTTTGAGAGAGAGATTTTTGCTATAGAGCAGGTGCACTTGCCAGAGAGCTAGAGAGAGAGAGAGAGACAGACAGACAGAAAGCGAAAAATCATCCCCCCTCCCCAGCTGAGGGAGGACGACCACACCGCAATCCCTTTTCCTCCATTCTCCTCTTGGGCACACACACATGTGCCCAGCATGTGTCCAGGACTCAGATCGAGGTGAACCACATGGAAGTTGAATGCCTTAACCACTATGCCATATCATATGCTGGCACCAATAATGCTTAATTTAGATACTGTATTGAAGTCTTCATAGTCAACCAAGCCATGATTCCTAAAGGGTACACAAAGTCGGTAAACCACTTCAATCAGTAAATCAACTGTTCCTATCCCTAATCTCTATTTTTGTGGGACCCATCACATAGTCTAAAATAGAACGAGTTCTTGAGTTTTCCAGCCCATAGATTTTGAAGCAGAATTGTACAAGTATCATCTCAAGCCACATGGTAAAACATTATTAATGCTAGGAAGATGAAGAATTGTGTTGTAAAATTGAAATGAAACCAACAAGAATTTGGTAATTCTATGGACAGCATACTATATAATACTATACAGTTAATCTAATTTTCTAGAACTGCTCTACAAGGAAGATATTATATTAGCTTTTGCAAAAAACTAAAAAGAATCAGAGAAATTAAGTAACTTCCAAGGCCAGGTAGCTTGTTATTCTAGAGTCAAGATTCAAATCTTGGTGTCACTCCTCTAAAACACTTGCTTTTTAGATGTTAGTAAATAAACAGAAAAAAACCACTATTTTTCCTTTTTTAATATATGTAGAGATATATTTTGTTTGAATACACATATTTCATCTCTCTTTCTCTGAAGATATATATGTGTATATGTGTATGATCACATAACTATCAGAATAGACAAAATTCAAAAAAGCTCAACAAATAAGAAGAACAGGAAATCCTAGGGTTTTTTTCTAGATAAAGTGGCAGCTTCTGCATCTCATTGGGCCCAGTATATAAATTAGAGCAACCTTGTATGAACTATAATAAAATAGATGACGATGGCTCTCACTGAAGTGGAAAAACAAGGATACCAGATGTGAAGAAACTAGAGAAATGAATGAATGAACATCTTTTACTTATTAGTCACACAAGTTGAGATTTGTCAAGGAAAAAGAGTTTTTAAAAAATCAAGCAGCATCTTCAACATCTTGCTCTTGAAGTCACAGAAAAGTGCTGATAAGTTGCAAAATATAAAAAGTAGGTCTTATATTTGTCAGTATTGGTAAAAAATATAAGTTCTGCTGACTTGTGGCTCAACATAGAAGTATTTATTAAACTTGCTCTAGGTGAGGATAAGCTCAAAACTTGAGGTGACTACCTGCCATCTATTTTTAAAATAATTACTTATTTAATTTTATTTATCATTATTATTTTTTAAATTGGCTACAGGGCAGGAATACTTACCAGAGAGAGACAGAGTGAGAGAGAGAAACTGAGAAAGCAAGCTGCCACGTCTAGGGCTTGAACTGCGCTGATCATGTTGGAGTCTAAAGCCTTAACCACCATGTCACCTGCTGGCTCCCTTTTTTTTTTCCCTTTTTTTTTTTTTTTTTGAGAGGTTTTCGCCATAGGGCGTGTGCGCTCACCAGACAGACAGAGACATAGAGACAGAAAGTGAGAAATCACCCGCCAGGGGGGATGGTCACGCTGCAATCCCTTCTCCTCTATTCTCCTCTTGGGATCTTGGGCACGCACGCACACAGGCCCGGCGTGAGTTCTAAGCCACCGGGTCCGGGACACGAACCGTGGTCGACTACGTGGGAGTCCAGTGACATAGCCATTACACTAACTCCTGGTTCCCCCCTGCTGGCTCCTTCTGACTGTCTTTTAAAGAATATGGTTTATATGCAATTTGCCATAGATACTGCACAGAAGGAAGAGTATTTGGTGGCTGCTTATCATTGGGGTAGGAAGCAGCTCTGAGATTTTTGTACGCTAGTTGGAGTAGTGTTAGTTAATAAACCATAAAAGGCAAGGGCTTGGAAGGAGTCACATCTAGATTTGAATCCTGAATCTAGACGTGACAGATACAAAAGATGAAGAGGTGAAACAAGATTTACAGAGATAAATTGAAGATTTTGATCGTTTTGTCATCTTCACGGTAGAACTTCAACCTTCAGAAGTCTGGTAATGTAGAATGCAGCCCATAAAGCTTTGCATAAAAAAGTGGGACCTGCAGATGTCATAATGGACTCCCACGTAATCAATTGTAGTTTGAGTCCTGTACCTGGCAACTTAAAATTCATGGTGGGCACGTGTGTGCGCATACCCAAGATTCCAAGAGGAGAATGGCGAGAAGGCATACTGCACAGAAGGAAGAGTACTTGGAAATCACCCTCTAAAAAGTGATTTCTAGCTTTCTGTCTCTTTGTCTCTCCAGTGAGCACATGCACCCTAATGGGGGAAAAAAAATCTCTCTTTTTTTAAAAAAAAAAGCTTTGCATAAAAAAGTGAAGGAAGTGAGAGTTTTCCTGAGACAGGCTTATCCCTCCATGCCTAAAAAGCAGTTACACAAAGACACTATATTTTTAAAACAAAACATGATTCTAACAGTGGAGGAAGGCAAGCTGTCAAACAAACAAACAAATACCCTGACTCCCCCTTTAGGCCCACAGACCCTCATAATAGCTTAGGAAAACCTGGATCACTTAAATAAAGGAAAAGAATTGTCATTAAACTCTAAAGTAGAACAGTGAGAGAGAAAAAGTAAGAAAAGAAAATAAGTAATATTCCAATAGTTAAGTAAGGCATTTAGGAAAACTTGCCCATGGGAATATTAATTTTAATCTAGTATTTTCAAATTAGATATATGAATTTTAGAAGTCACAAATACAGAAGCTCAGAAAGAAGTTGTCTAGATGTTAGAAGAATATGAATCCAGAAATGAGCGATCTAAGGTAAGAATTGAAAAAAAGAACAAAATTAAAAATCAAACTCTGAGTAGGAACTCTAACGCAAGCAGACATCAAATCATAAAGAAGGAAGGAAAATAATTGAAAGGAAATAACAAAATAAAATAACAAGTAGAGGAAGGTTTGGTAAAAAGGTAGTACAAAAGGATTAATACATGCCTGATGGATGGATTTCCCAAAGAGTAAATGCAAAGCAAGAAAACATAATGAAAGTTGTAACTGTAATTCAGAAAGCTTTTTTAAAATAAAGGAAATTTCAATCTGCATGTTATAAGAGCATTTTTAATTTTTTATTATTTTTAAAAAGATTTTTGCCATAGGGCATATACATTTACTGGAGAGAGACAGAGAAAGAGGGAAAGGGAGAAATCACCACTCAAGTGGGGAGGACCATGTTGTAATCCCTTCTCCATTCTCCTTTCAGGATTTGGGGCATACACACACAAATACTCTGCATGTTTCTCAAACTGCCAGATCTGGCACTTGAACCATGCACTCAGACATGTACCTAAGGGCACATATTTAGCTGAACTTTAAATTTAAGAGAAAGTAATTCTTGGCAATCTGGAATAAAGTCACAGAGCAAAAACAGTCAAGCTAGTAGTGGTTTTGACTATGGTATTTTGTTACTGAAGACTAAATGAGAATGGTTTGAAGATATTCATAGAAAGAAAATGTGAGTCATGTATTTTATATCCATAGTTCCTCAATAATGAAGGCCATGGACAAATAGTATTCCCATGATCCTCCCCTGAGATATCTATTAGAGAACAAATTTTATGTGATCATAAAAGGATTAACAGGTTTTGAAATAAGCTTTGGGTGTTCACTGAATATGAGTATAATTAAAACTAAAATATGAGAATGAGGAAGAGATGGTTGAATATGTTATTGTTTCTGTAGAAATAGAAATAAATCAACTGACAAAGAAAATACCAGCGAGCAAAACTGGAGAATGGGAGAGAAGGTAGAAGGGTAGAGAGAATGCTGTGTATCGTACATTAGTGTTACGTATTAGTTTGTCGGGAAAGTTATGTATTTTTCTATATAGAATGCATCATGACTTTCCCAACAACCCAAAACCATCTAAAGAAGGCAAGAGTGTTAGCATCAGAACTAAACTAAGTCAAAAATGCAAATGATCAATAATAAGTGAAAAAACAAACAAAAATTAAAAACAAAAGCAAAGTAAAAAGACCAAATGATAGAAAACTTTATGTGAAGATTAAATATAGCATAAAATAATGACAGAATTAAAGACCAAACATATTGTTTTTATCAAAATGCAAATGAGAATAACTATTCTATTTAGAAAAATAGTGAAGTGAAATGTTTATTATGCTGTTTCCAAGGGACACACATTAAAAAATTATTTAGGAAGATAAATAGTGAATGTAATGGTGTGGGACTGGCTCTGTTGCACAGCGGTTAAGCAGTGTGCATAGAAGGCTGAACCTCACATGGCCAACTGCTTTTGAATACCATTCCTGCCCTCTTTGCAGACATGCAGGGCACCTGCGCACATGTACCCAAAATCCAGATGGGAAGAAGTAGATGAAAAGAAATTACAATGTGACCATACCCCACTGCAGGAGACTTTTCTCTCTCTTTGTCTCTCTGGCAAGCGCGGATGCCCTCTGGCAATAAAAAATAAATAAAATTGAATCCAGGGAGGAAGTTGGTGACCTACTGGAGCTACAGGAGAAAAGGAACACTGGCAATGTTTGAGATGGCCAAGCAGTTGTAGATCTGTGATACATTCATCCATGATTGATGGAGTGTTTTAAGGTACAGAACCTAGTCAATGAGTTCTTAATAACAGGACAATACCCGAAGAAACCCAAGAAGATAACCTCTATTTTTAATAAATGCATAAAGCATTATGTTAATATTAAAAACCCAAGTGATGGGCTAGCTCATGGCCTCGTAGTTCAGGCAGCTGGATCCATGTAACTGACTGTGCTGTTCAAGTTCCATTCCTGGTGGCTTGAGAAACACTCCAGGCACATGTGTGTGCTTGTCCAAAGTCTCAAAGAGTGGATGAAGTGGAGAAAAAGGAATTGTGGTGTAACCATTCCTCATGAATGGTTCTTTCTCACTTCCCCTCTCGCTCCGTGTCTCTTTCTCTGATGAGCACAAGCACCAATTGACTAATTAAAAAAGAAAGCCCAAGAGACTTGATAACAAAAGGGACAATTGATATCACAACTAATCTAATCAATACACTTACAAGAAACAATTGCATAAACCATATCTATGAGCTATTTCTGTATTTTCTACCATGATTGCTACCCTTCATGAGACATACTGTATTTGGCCACCACTTTATCTCCCTTTATAGGGCAAAGTCCCATGTGCCATTTTTCCTGAATTAGGAACAATCCTGCATAGTTTCCTGTGAAAAGCTGGAACACTGGAGTTAAAGGGAAAGCCTAATCTGTTTGTCGTGCATGTCAGCTAAATGCTGACATAGATGGTTGGTTATGAGAAAAGTTGTTTAAAGGTGGAGATTTTTCCAACATCAGTTAATAAAATTTATACATTTGCAGGCACAAAAATTTCTTCTATAACACTCAGAGAAGTATTTATAAGGCTCTAGAACACAAGCTGAGGCTGAGTGGATCATGGCATCAAGACTCTCTTGGAGCTACCTCTCTGTTTCTCTGTCTCTCAGGGAAAGAATAAATGAATAAAAACTTTTAAAGAAAACAAATGAATGAGTGAGAAAATGGAAAAATGGGAGAATGAATAAACCAAAGCCTAACTATATTAAAAATTAACAATATAAACAAAACTAGCATTTTTGCAGCAATAGGAAAATAAATTTAAAATTATTTCCATAATATTTTACCAGAAATAATTATAATAAAAATGGAATATCCAAATGTACTAATCTCCACAGGAAAACAAAATTAGATAAAATTTCCAGAGATGTACCAAAACAAATAATCATGACAGGATGATTATACCAAACTCGTAAAATTCACAGTTTCAAGTTTGCTGAAAGGATTTCAGAGAACACTAAAAGAAGATAAAATTTCAAAGAAAATATACCAATTCGTGTATATCAATGCTAAAACTTAATTAAAATACTAAACAATAAACCCAGTAACATCTTTAAAAATAATACATATTGTCTAATAAGATTTATCCCTTAATGGCAAGAAAATTCATTGACAGTAACAAAGATGACTTCAGCATTCCCCTCAGCTTGATTAAACTTTAGATAGGGTTTTTTCCCTCTCCTAGGCCACTGACCATTTTAAAAGTTTTATTCTTTACATTTTTAAAATTTATTATTAATTGCTTTACATTTTTACTGAGTACAAAATGGGTTTTCCTGATGACTGCAATGCATATCAATCAAGTCATAGATAGTTCTATATACATTATCATCAACAGATAACTTTTTATTCTTGTTCCTGTTACATCTTTTCCCTTATCCCCTCTCTCCCACCTCCTATTACCCACCCTCTCCTACAGAGCAGTTAGAAAATGTGATCACCTTACTTCCTTAAGTAGCTACATTTCATACAGTTGATAACTCAGACTTTTTAAAAACACTCTTTTTCTTTTTCTCAGTGACCTGGGAGCCATTCCTTTGACATGTAATCATAAAGAAAGATAGGACCCCCTTGCTCCAGGGAGAGTAGGAGCCTAACCTCTGTAAGTACTAATTAGCAAACACATATGGTCTAATCACATTGACTAACACTCTCTAATATCCTTCAGTACTTTTCACTAGATTATTCCAGCACTTAAAACTCTCTTGTCTGTTGTTTCAGTCACTCCTGAGTTCAATCTCTCTTCCATATTACAGTAACCTTGAGAAAAGTCTTCCTTGCCTGTTTACCTCCATCCAGTACATTTTTCCGACAAAATAATAAAGTATTGAGAGATTTAAGAACTATTTTGTGACTAAGTTGAGAGATGCTAATAAAACGATTTAACAATTCAACAGATTCCTCATAAAAGCTTAAACTAAATATAGTTAAAAATGAGCTCAACCATATATAAATGACCACACACACATACACACACTAACATATCACATCACAAATGTAAATAAGATGCCATCACTGACAATTAAGAAAATAAATAATGAATAAAAGAACAACAACAGAAACAAAAACGAGTTAAAACAAACATTGCAGGCATAAGAACAGATAATCCCAGAGAGTAAAGGGTACATTCAGAGCAAATAATGAGAAAATTATTCTTAAAAACGAAATATTATGCTGATATGCAGAAATTATTAACAGAAAATAGGCATTTGCAAGAAAAATAGGATATAATTTATAAAAGTAGCAAAAAAACTTGGATGCCTGGAATAAAAGGAAGAAGAAATAGGTCAACCTACCTAAGGAAAACATTATAACTTCCCTGAAAATCACATAAGATATTAATTCTTTCCAAATTGGTTTATAAATTCAATATGATTTCAAAAATGTATATATCAACAGTTTGGGTTTTTGTTTGCTTTAGCCAGAAAATTCAAGTGTGCCTCAGAGAAAAAGAAACAAAAAAAGAGAGGGAAA